>NW_028263371.1:17010000-17172500 GCF_051168715.1 Poecilia mexicana
CGAGAAGGCTGGTATGTTGGCTCCAGGTCCGTATAGTGTATATGAAGGCAGAGGTGCAGTGAGTGTTTTCACTGTCTCCTCCCTGGGAATTCCCCTCTGTTCCAGGCTCTAACAGCCTGCTGGAGCCGCAGCTGTACATATGTGTGTGTGTGTGTGTGCGTGTGTGTGCGTGTGTGTGTGTGTGTTGGGATGTATGCACATTCACAAGCTCTGTGCATGGAGTTAATGTGAGCATGGATGTGTGTGTGTGTGTGTGTGTGTGTGTGTGTGCGTGCGTGTGTGTGCGTGTGTGTGCGTGTGTGTGTGTGTGTTGGGATGTATGCACATTCACAAGCTCTGTGCATGGAGTTAATGTGAGCATGGATGTGTGTGTGTGTGTGTGTGTGTGTGTGTGTGTGTGTGTGCGTGTGTGTGTGTGTGTTGGGATGTATGCACATTCACAAGCTCTGTGCATGGAGTTAATGTGAGCATGGATGTGTGTGTGTGTGTGTGTGTGTTTGTGTGTGTGTTTCCTCTATTATTCCCAGGGTTCTGCGGAGTTAAACCCTCTTAAATGTCCCCCTGGATTTTGTCCTCACGTTTCAGCTGAATTTCCCCGCATTCATCCGCACCATTCAGACTCTGTGTGTTCGAGCGCTCAGGAATGCACTGGGTTTGACAGGCGTCTGAACTCTCTCTCTCTCTTTCTCTCTCCCTGCGCGCGTGTGTGTGTAAATGTGCATACAACATAAAGAAAGACAGAGGTTTTTGGAAAGGCTCATTCCCCCCCCCACCCCTCTCCACACCCACCTCAATTTTTTTCCTTTCTTTTTTAGCAGAGGTGACTCGGAAACACGCAGTCGCCTCACCTTTTGCACGCACAGGCAGGCTAACGTTCACCTTTCTGCACGCGCACGCACTCAACACCCACACACACACACACGGAGTCACATGTGCTCTCACTCAGAGAGCTCTGCACCCACTCACCCTGACACCCACACAACCACCCACACACTCACGTGCACTGCCAAATAGCTCCAACTCTTTAACCCCCCCCTCCACCCCCTCAGCCCCGCCACCCCCGCACATCCACCCATCAGCGCCAGAAACGCATCGCGCGCACACGCTGGTGCGCGCGATGCGTTCTTTAAAGTGAGTGCGCCCGATCTGGTTTCCTCTCTCTCTCTCTCTCTTTTTTTTCTTTTCTTTTTGCTTTCTGCTTGCGACCCGCAGTGATAAAATAAACACAAATACGTGATAATCACATTCCTGACATTTCTTTTTCCCTGCCGGTGGGAAGTTTCAACAGTATTTTTTTTTTTCCTTTTCTACAAGCAGGAGTTGGTTTGCGTGCGCAAAAAAAAGAAGAAAAAAGAAAAGAGAAGAAAAAAAGAAAAAGAAGTGAGGAAAAAATGGAGAAAGAAAATGAGAGAGAAAGGGAACAAAGAGATCTGGGGCGAAGTCTCACACATTCCACAGTCTTGCCAATAACCTACCAGTACACCAGACCATCACAACTCAACACACACACACACACACACACACACCACACACACACACACACACACACACACACACACACACACTCTCTCTCTCTCTCTCTCTCTCTCGTTCTCTCACACACACGCAGTCACACAGACGCGGAATGACAAGAGTTGGCCAGATCGGAATAAAATCTCCTCATTTGCACTACATCTGCGGTATCATTCTGACACGAACACTTCCACGTTCTCTCTGCTGATCGCATCACGCAAACGTTTCAAAGCTCGACTTGCAAAACTTGCGCTGATGTTGGCATGAAGGAACCAGGGCGAAGAAAAAAGCAGCAAGCCGACTAACAAACCCAAGCCGATAATAATGAAAAACAAAACAAAAACAATAACGCTGTGCAAAAAAAAAAAAAAAAAAAAATTTAATGCTTTTGCACGTGAAAACATTAAATCATACCTTTTGTGTTTTTTGGTTTTTTTTGACGGATTCCCTGCGTGACAGAAGAACACGGCGGCGCTGCGGGGAGCGGGCGGTGAGGCGGTGCGTGCGGCTGATCTGGACGGGAGCTACCTGAGCACATGGCCCCGCATGGCACGCACACTTCCTCAGTCAACACGCTTTGTTTCTCCTCCTCCTCCTCTTCCTCCTCCTCCTGCTCTTCCTCCTCCTCTTCCTCGCTGCTGCTGCATGCTTCTCCTCCATCTGTCCGTCTCACTGTGCCTCTCTTCTCGTCCTCGTCCTCCCTCTCCCTCCTTCTATCACTCCCTCTCTCCTCCCCCTCTCCTCTCCTCTCTCTTGTTTTCACTCGGCGGTTGCTCTCTTCAAAACTTGCCCGCACTTCTTTCTTTTAAAGAACAGCAACATGGATGTTTTGTCCAGCCCAGGGAACTGCTGTGTGCTAAAGTGAGAAGTAAGAGGGATTTATTAATCCTCTCCTTATCCACCCCACCCCCTTCTCCATCACCAACACTTAGTGATGCGATCGCTGCCTCCCTGTCAATCTCTTGCTTCCTCACATCTTTTTCACTCTGACCTCACAGGTTGAGAATTTTAAAATGTGCGATCACTCTGTACTGACATGGCAAAAAAAAAAATATTGACAGTAAAGTCATCCTGTACTTCTTATTTATTATATTTCTCTCAGATTAAAAATGATGCACATTCGACATGCGTGATATGGACTTCGATTTTATCACGATATTTTGTGCTGCTATTATATTGACGATAAACATGAGGAACTTGATTCTTTTTTTTAAAGTGGCTGCTATTAGCTGCGTTTCCGTCACAAATGCGCCACAAATCTTTGTCTCTGTTCTGTTCATTTTGAGAAAGACAACAGCAAAAATGTTAAATTAAATAAGAAATGAAATTAAAATTACAGTGACTAAGTTTGTTCTTGTGATAAGTTATTAAAAATCACGACAAACAGATGTAAACAGTTGCATGAAATAATCGAAATCATGATTATTATTATTATTTTTAAATCTACACTTCCGTTTAGTAAATTTATTTTTGTCTGTTCACTTTTATGGTTAATGGAAATTTTTCAGAAAATCTATGACATATTAACTATTGCATCAGTTTTATGATGTAAATACCACGATAAAACAAAGAAAAATTCAACTTAATAATGAAAAATTCAACAAAAACAAAACATTACTTATAAAATAAGAACAACTATTTAAAAAAAATACCACAGCAATTGTAAAACAGTAAAAAAATGCAAAAAACGCAATCGAATAAATGAGAAAAATGAAAAGAAAAACTATTTACATGTAAAACTAAAATAAGATCCAACATAAGCTATATGATCTAGAAATAAAATAACATTTGAACTAACTCAGTTCATAAGAATACATTCACTTAAGTAATTCATTTTAATAAAATCTGGGGAAAAAAACAAGGGAATAAACTGAAAATGAGATGATAAAATGTCCTCCAGGTGAGTTGACTCGCTCAGATGACATGTTGTATTAATGATGACAGGTTATGACTGAAGATGAAACCAAAAACCAGTCAAACCAACGTCCTGCTGGTAAATATTATTTATTGGAGTCACATCATCTCATTTCCTTATAATACACTAGAATTAGAAAATAAGTCAAAATCAACTATTGCCAAAATGTCCCCATATGGGACACAAATGGATGGATTGTAGGCACAAAAAGTCCTTTTTGCAGATTGTTCTGTTTTGTGTTTGGAAAAAGTCGGATATGAAACTATTTAAAAAGTAATACCTTTTGCAGGAGTGAAATAAACAACAGCCTAGACATGCAAAGTCCAGAAAAAGCAGACAAAACTAGATCTAAAGAAATTAATTAATTAAAATGATCAATTTTCAAACAAGATTGATTTTAAGGCATGTTAAAATGCAGAAAACATTGAAAAACGTCTGTGGCCAAGCAGTGTTTGTACCATGTTCATGGTTTGTGTTTTTCTGAACTTTCTGCTGGGCGGAGTTTCAGAAAGAACAGGAGCTTCTTAAAGAGACAGAGTCCCAATTTAAAAGTGTTAAATTACAAAGTCAGATTTCTTTAAAGTCATATTTATTATATAGCATTTTTATAATGACTGAAGT
The DNA here is from genome assembly GCF_051168715.1 of Poecilia mexicana. NCBI lineage: Eukaryota > Metazoa > Chordata > Actinopteri > Cyprinodontiformes > Poeciliidae > Poecilia > Poecilia mexicana. The sequence continues at coordinate 17,014,049 of NW_028263371.1, forward strand.
TTACATAGTTACTTGATTGTTGGATTATGATGTCCATCTCAGAAAAAAAATCAGCAGCCATAGATGATTGTGAAAACATGTTGATTCTTCTCAAATATTGAGCAGTTTTTGAGACTGAAAAGAAAATTGTCTGTATGTCACCTCTCTTCACAAATATAGAAGACAGTTTAGAAAAAGATTAATGCAACAGTTTCTGCCAATTCAGGAAATGTCTCATCATTTCATCACCGTATCCATAAATAATCAAATACAGATACACTGAGGCATCTCTGCTGTCTAGCTAAAGACCAAAGCAAGCATTTCCTTTCTTATAGCCAAACCCAAATGAAATGGTCACATTCTTTATCTCCGGTGATGCTGGAAATAACAAACGCGTAACGACAGAAATGATTTCCGACGTGTTAAGCGCGGAGTAGCTCAGGCTCAGTGCTTTAATTAAAAAAAAAAATAATTAAAAAATCCGCTCAGGTTGAGCTCGACAACACGGTGACCTTGTGCTGAGCTGCTGCACAAAACCGTATTCATCTGTGAGTGTCGAACCTGTGGAAACAGCCTTGAGGAGAGTCTGCATTTACTTGCGGGTGAAAAGAATCACTTAGCGTGTCAGCAGTCATCACTGTTGTCTGTGTGGGTCGTCTAGCTCCTGATTGTCATCTGAACTGATCACAATGCTTCTTGTTAGTGTAAGGCAGGAGTTTTATTCACTTGTTTTCTCATTCAGTTGATAGAGAAATGCTTTATTTGTCTCTGAAAGAGTATCTTTCTGTCCTTGATTGGAGCCGTGTTGATGTAGACGTCACTCTGTTCCCAAGGTAGCCTGAGCTGCCCTGAAGACTGTGGGTTCTTTTTTTTCTGTTTGGACTGGGCTGGATGTTGGTGATTGACTGAAATGTCTCCCTGCATCTTGTTTCGGGTGAGTTTTAGGGATGGGAGAAAAGAATTCCCAGAATTTGATGATAGAATTCCAATCACACCGTCATCCATTGTCTAAACCAGATTGTCCTTGCAGTCGGGATAGCATCTGTGTCTCCAGTGAGGGACATCCACCTCCTCCTCGGAGCTGCAGTTTCCAATATCCCATTTCACAGAGCAGTCGTCCCTTGTGACTCCCTCACTCAGCTCCTTCAGACTAGTCAGCAGCAATTAGCAAACACCTGGAGGAAATGCACTTCTGCTGAGCCCATCACGTGAGCTACGTCTCTGTGAGAAGCTGGTAAAACGTTGTTAAAGGGTTACTAGAGGAGCCATGTTGTCATGACTTCCTGAAGGCACAGCTTCAAAAAGAGCAGGAGCTTCTTAAAGAGACAGAGGCCCAATTTCAAGCCGTTAAATTACAAAAAAAATTTTTCAAATCATATTTTTTATATATATATATATATATATATATATATATATATATATATATATATATATAGTAACTATGTTCTCTTTATATATATAGTAACTATGTTCTCTTTATATATATATATATATATATATATATATATATATATATATATATATATATATATATATATATATATATATATATATATATATATATATATATATATATATAAAGAGAACATAGTTACTTGATGGTATTAAAACTGAAACTTCATAGTCCTGCAAACAAGCAATTCAATAATGCATTAACATGCACTTTTATATTGGATTGTTGTTTAGTTTGTTGTTATTGTTTTATCAGATAAATAAAGTGCCCACAGAAGCAACAAGGCTCTTCACTCAGGTCAAACCCACCCTCATATTGTGCTGTAAGTAGATATGACTTTTCCATGATACTGAGTACTTTCATTCACTGTGCCACGCTACCCTACATTATGCTATGCTAACGGGCTAATTCACCACCTTCAAGAAATCTGGACTGGATTTAAGCAGTTTTGCTCAGAATGTACTTGAACTAGATAGCAATACAATAAACAGACATTTATGAAACGTTTTCTTTACAAATAAAAAACACAGCACAATATCATTTCCACACTTCTTTGGCATTCAGACTGCCTTAGATAGAAACAAAGTGGGGTGAAACTATTAGTGGAGCTCTTTATGCTCTTCGATTCAGTTATGTTTCGGAAGGCTAAGGATGATTACTGATACATGGCAACCTCTATTCTCACTAATGCTAACCGTCTTCGAACAAACGTCCACCACTATTTAATAAAGCATCGCAAAGTACAATTACTTGCTTCAAATGTTGTAGTGTTTGTAGTGTTGTAGTGTTTTTGCCTATCTCAAACCCATTTCAATCACGCCCATTTAATTTCTTTTAAATATTTTGAACGCCAGAGGCCCACCGTTCTAAGTTTGTATGATCACGTTCAACAGGAGTTTCCCCAGAGAGCTCCTCAGATATTCATCTGCAGATCTGCAGTGCTCTCTGGAACCCAGTGGCCATGAGAAAATGAGAAAATACATAGCTGTTGATGTTGCAACTGGAATTCCTAATGTGGTTTACCAGGGCAGCGGCGACCCGTACGCCGTCCAGGGCTGCTGCTGGAGCCAACGCTGTCCATATCCTGCCGCTCTCTTTTCCATTCCCAGGCATCGCGCTGTGGAAGGGAAGTGGATGTGCTATCTGGGGAACTTTTTACATGTGACACACTTCACATGTAAAAGTGCAATCAAAAGCAGATTCATTATCTGTCTTGACTTTTGTGCCTTTACTCATTTTTCACACCCATTAGAAGCAGTGGGGGTCAGATTTGAATATTCTAATTACATAAGAAAGGGGAAAATAAAGATTTGACACAGAAGAGACATCTGAGAATATGCAAATGAGCCTGACATCACCAGGTCCTCGCACACATCTCTATGAACATGTGACTAAAAACAGGGGGATCCTCCTTTATCACCAAAAGAGTAGTCAAAAATAGGACTCAAGTAGCAACATATTTCTACTCTAGTATGAGTAAAAAAGTATTTTGTGCAAAGGCGACTCGCTAAATATGCTAATGACAGAGAAACAACTTAGTGTTGCAGGAAAACTGTTTATCTCCTTCATTGGTGGCTATGCTAACTAGCCTTAGGATTCATGACAGGCTATGTATGGAGAATAAGCTGCAGCATAGCAGAGAGCAAGGGGGAAGGTGTGAGCAGAAAGTACACAAGGGTGATTGACGGCGCTAAGACCTGCCTCCTGGCTCTGATTGTTTGTTTATGACCAAGTGGAGTATTTGTGTAGTTAGCTCTAAAAGAAGGTAGAAGAGTGGGATTTCTTTCATGTTTATATATATATATATATATATATATATATATATATTTATTTCTTTTGTTTGTTTTACAAAAGTTACACACTGCAGCTTTAAGTCCATATTATTATTGGTATTACCGCACTGACGACTTTTTGCAGTTTTTTTATTTTGCTACTTTCCCTCTTTTTCTTTTTTTTCATCAGATTGCTTTATTTATCATATAAATCAACACACAACATGCTCTGTTGTACAGATAGATACTTTATTAATATCATGTAGGACGTTGTTTTGCTAATGGAGGCAAAAGGATAAATTAAGGTGTTTAAGTAAAAAAACAAGACAAACAATAAACACATGCACAGTTGTGTATGGGTACATTTACCAAGACAAAAATTACATAAAAAAAGTGCAGAATATATAAAACATGATTCCCAATACCACACATCTGAGCAAGCGGGAAGGCTGCGGGTTCGAATCCCTGCCTGACGTCTTGCCGGGGGTCTCTCTGCGTCTCCGTCTCCCACCCACAGTCCAGCGCAACTGTAACGCGGCGTTATGTCTTTAACATTTTTCCATACGTGCCGACCCGTCCGCTCGCCCGTCTACCCAGTTTTCTCCCTAAATCATTTGAATTTAGCAACAAAAGGCGAGACGCTAACAAGAGGGCTGATTTGTTGTGTAACGCCTGAAGTTGCCAAGCGTTCAAGCCCACACCGGCGGCAATCAAGGCATAACGCAGTCAGTGACTTCATCTCTTTTTCTGCCTTTGTGCTGTAAATTAGCGACTCTTCGTACTGAATAACCATCCTGCTAAGCCCACCTATTCTCTGAGTCCGTACCTCTTCCCCAGGCCAGCCGTGTGTGTGTGTGTTGGCGTGTACGAGTGTGTTTCTACATGTGTGGGAGTGTGAGGGTGAAGGAGGAGCACTCTGTGTGGGCTGAGCGGTGCTCGGGCTTTCTGTGCTGCCGTGTTAATAGGCCTTTTTCTCCCCTCAGCAGGACACAGAGAGCTGTCATTTACATGGAGGTAATGGAGTGATGGAGAAGTGGATGGAATGTGTGGGCGAATGATGATGATGATGATGAGGACCTCGCACCTCTCTTTTTCTTTCATTTCATTTTTTTCCCAGCTCTCCCTCTCTCTCTCCTACATTACTCATCAAGAGGCCGTCGTGTTTGAATTCGTCTCAAAGACCCGGCAGGTAAACATTAAAAACTTTGTTCGAGTCCGATCCCGCTCGAGTCGAGCCGGAAACTGGAGGAACTGAACCTCTATTCTCTCTCTCTCACTGATCATATTAATAATCGTTCGGTAATCAAAGGATTTTATTGATTTATTTATTTATTTCCGGTCTCCGTTGGCAGCAGCAGTGAGCACGAGTCCCCGTCCAAACACATGGAAGAATGAATCCTCTCAGTGGGAGAGTAAAATAGGCTGCGTGCAAAGCGAGGCAGCGGTCCAGCCAAGCTGCTACCATGAGTTTCGTTTGTCGGTTTAAACGGCAAGAATTTCAGTGAAAGCGTCTCTTTGTTAAATCTGAAGTTAAATCTGGTGAAAACTTCCATCCAAAAGCAAAGAATGCTTTGATGTCGATGCAAAAATGTCTTGGTAACTAGCCTGACTGCCACACGGCTCGACTACTGACTTACTCAGTTTTGTATCAAACTTTCATTTGTTGCATTGGGGGCGACTGGGTCAGCATGGCTCACGTGGGTTTTTGATAATCAGCAAAGAGCAAGAAAATAAATTTATCTTTACAAATTTAAAAGATTTGCGTCATTGTCCCGATTCGTAGAATACTTGTGAGTAAAATAAACCAAATTCGTACAACCAATAATATCCAAATCTAAACTGGTCCTTGTGCAACTATGACAGCTTTGTGTGGAAGAGGATTAGAGCCACTGGAAAGAAGAATCAGACTTTAAAAGAATCCTGACTTTATGCGACCACTTAAAACTTCACTTGAACCCAATATGTTCCTTCTAATCTTCCCAACTCAGATTTCTGTCATTGAAGCTTGTGGCTCCTATTTACTCTAAAGTCAGAGAAGAAAAGGAATTAATTTTTTCCCTTAATGTTCTTCCATATATATATATATATATATATATATATATATATATATATATATATATATATATGCAAGCTAAAACTTTTAAAAAATACAGCAGACTATCAGAGTATGATGTTTCTGATGAGATCCTGCGATTTTCAGATTCCAGGTCCAAAAGGTTCTGTCTGACTACGACTGGCTAACTGCTAACGGCTAATCAACCTGAAGTTAGCGTCTGCGTCAGCACTTCCTGTCTGTGCTAAAGTTTATTTCAGGTTTTATAGAGTCTTGATTACATCGGACATCCTCAATTAAGAAAAGAAGTACTTTCAATAAAGCTTATTTCAAATTTATTTAAAAATATTTTCGAGATTTAAAGAGGAAAACTGAAATTTATAAATAAAGCAACTCAATTTTCAGGAGTTCCACAGGGCACAATCCTTGGATCACTACAGATGGTTGGTGATAATGTGACACTGTAAATGCAGTCATGCTTTCCTGCCCACGGGAATTTTCAAAAAAATTTTTTTTAGCAAAGTGTTACATGAAATACAGCTTGAAAAATTTTTTTTTAAGATGAGAAGTTTAATTTAAAACCTAAGAAAAACAACTACGGTACGTTGCATTTATTAAACATGCAGCTTTCATGGCTCCTAAATTTTCATTTTAATAGCAATTTATATGTTTTTTGTTTTATCTTCTCAAGATATTTAGAGAACGAAAATGAACCAACATTAATTTTTTCTGCTTCAAAGCGGTGAAGCGACACATTTCAGAGAAATCAGATGCTGAGGCGCTCACAGGCTTTTTAGAGAAGGGATTGTCCATGGGAAAGTTTAGGATGGCTGTGATGACAGTACACAACGCCGAGCAGGTTTCACTGCACATATTTACTCTAAATGTACGGATTACCTGAGCTTCAGGATTGAGCAAAGCTGCGTATCCAGGTCATTCTGTTAGCACAAGAGCAGAGCGGTTTCTTGTGCATTATGAAAAAATGTCTCTTTAGCTTAAGCTTTCGATGGAGGCTATATAGAAACTCTGCAATATTAAATGACATGCAGAGAAACACAAACAGAAACCTGTCGATCGTATCACATTCACAGCACGTATTGATGGTTTTAGCGTGAAAAAGCAGCCGCAAATACTGTTGATATATGGAGACAAAGATGGGGCATTGAGGGGGTTCTCCCCTCCTCTGGGAGAAAGGTGGTCCCATTAACTTGTCACTGACAGGAAACACTCACCACAAACCGTCTTCTCCCACCCAGAGAAGACACAGAGGCACATGCAGAGGAGCCATCATAATGTGAGCTCAGCCTAAATGCGCCAGCCTTTACTTTCACACTTACCCCTGCGCTCTGAGTGCCTGCGTTGTCGTGACAGCGAGGGGGAAATACTAATGCGAAGGGGACACAAATATTACTTGCGTGTGCACATGCATGTATGCTAATGTTTGTGTTTGTGTGATTTCCCTGCACCGGGAATTCCCCTCCGTTTTTATGCGCTGCAGAGGGACGCACCGCTTGTGTCCCGGCAGAGAACACACCTCTCAAAATGACTGCTGGAAACTTTTGAGATTCACTTTTCACTTCCTGTCAAACCTCCTCATCTAGAGCTCTGAAGTCTGTTCGGTGATATTAACGCGGTCAACCCAAACACATAGATAAACTCACCAAACTGCGCAGCACATCCACAGGTTAACGTTGTCAAAGTCAAGCTAGCCTAACTGACCCACTCTCCACTTTCTCAGTTCTGTATTTTATCTTTTTGTTCAAACCTTTTCGTGACCTGTGAAATGTGATAACCTTTGACCTCTGTCGTAGTGTTGACAATTAATAGCAAAACACTGCATGCATCCTTTTTTTCCAGATTCTTGCCAACTAGCAACACCAAGCTGTTGGATTCCTCCCTTAAAACAGATCGGCCATATTGTATATTTAAAACAAAGGGCAAAAGAAGAACTCCACGAATTATTTTACACATTAAGGAACAACCAAACGCATGAATTGGTTTTCAGAAATTAAGATGTTATATTTATTAAGTATGACAGTGGTGTAACTATTACTGGGTTATTACGTCATGTAACTTATCGTGATTGCTATGCATTGAGTCAGGAATATCGGTGGTCAGAAAAATAACACAGTGACGCAAAGAAAGTGAAGAAACGATGCAATGTTTTTGCTATTAATTACCAACACTGTGACAGCTAGATAACAAGGTCCATCATGGAAAATGGTTTAATAAAGACAAATACTGAGAAAGTGGGAAGCAGGTCAGTTATGCTAGCTTGATTTTGACAACCTTAACATGTAGACGTGCTGTGGAGTCCGGTGTGTTTTTGTTCATTTAACACTAAAATAAAGTGGCCACCCACTCTGACATGTCATCAGTACTAAAATAGCTAATCAACCGACTATTAGCTATATCGGTATTAGGATGAAATATTTTGCAAAGCGGCTAATTGGCGATGTCTAATCCAGTAATATGTACCAGTGGGTGGAAGATGCTTAGACATTTTTATCCTGAATGTTTTTATGTAGTCATTCAAGTGGCCTGGGAACTGCTGGTGCTGCACTACAGAAAATGTGAAACAACCATTTGGAACTGGAAGCACAACAATCGTATGTCTAAAATTAGCTTAACTTTCTGAAATGGGTTGTAACATTTAGTTGAGTCACAGGTAAGATCCAGGTTGGTAAAATGGTTTAATTTTTTTTTGTCCAGCACCTAAACTATCAGGAGAGTTAACCTTAACTTTATGCTTATTTGTGAAACAATATTTTTCCAGTGTTTTTGATCAAACAGGAACTGTGCAAGCACTGAATCCTTTCAGGCATTTACGTCGTTAGTTCCATCCTCAAAGCGGTTTACCCGTAGGTATAAAACTCAGTGTTATCAGCATATGGCAGTACTTGCACATTTTTACATTTCAATGTTAGCTCATCGATGGAAATGCTAAACCTCTTTTTTTTTTATCTGTATGGAAGTGTTAATAATTTGTTTATTTATTTAATAGCATTTAATGACTGACTGGACTGAAAAGCCTTGAGCAAGACCGACTTCTTTCCCTCCATCCAATCTGTACACGTTGTAAATTAGCTTTGGAATCAAGGTGAAAAGTGAATTGTGCAGCTTTAACTTTCATAACATTCGAACAAACTACAAGACCACTAATAGTAATTGTCAATCTCTTGAGTGTTGCCAATGCATTATGGCAGATTTCAATGCGTTGGGGAAAACTAACCTCCATCCATTCATTATCTACGCATGCTTATCCTTGCAGGTTTGCTGCAGAGGCTGGCGTCTCTCTCCAGCAGTCATCAGGCAGTAAATATGAAGACTAGAAATTCTTTACGTTTCCTTGACGTCAAGGTGTCGGGGCCACATTCAGCCTATACCGCTCATAAAGGCTTGCAATCACTTTTAAAAACTTTTATGACTGTATGAAGTCATTAACGTTTTCAAGATGAACCCTAGACTAATAAATGACGGGAATGAGTTTCTTGAGAAGTCAGCTTGATCTTTCCACTGAACTGATCAAATAATCATGAAAACACGGAGCGCAGAGGAGAATCTGTTGCAAAAGCTCCATCAGCCTCCATCAGGTCTCCCCCATCAATTCTTTTGAGAACAAAACACGTCAAAATGAACAGCGACAAGCGAAATGCATTGCGATCAGTTCAATGAAGGATAAGTAAGCCACATTTCTAATTGTCAAAAATAAATTTGTCCTTACCATATATGGACGTTTGTCATGCGTTGCCCCGGCTAACCAGTTTGTTTCATTAGTTTGCTGCGACATGATTCATAAATGACCACAATCACTCTGTCCAGTCAGGACAACATTTAGGCTGTCCTGACTGATTCAGCTATGCATGCAACAGTAAAAATAAAAATAAAAATCTGTTCATATTTAGAAGCCTCTAAATATGAAGATGGAAAAGGGGGTCTGGGCTCTCAGCTATTGAGAAACGATTGCTTCCTGGAAGCGAGGACTTTTGAAATTTAAAATTTTACCCAACTGCTAGCAATTGTCCGTCATGTATAATGCACCACTAAGAAGCTCCTAATCTCTCCATCCTCCACTGCGAAGAGAGAAGCTTTGAGCCAAACGAGGTGGGTGTTATTGTTAATTCAATATGTGGCCAACACGGACCGAACGGCTTCGTTCACTTCCTCTGCTGCCACTGCTAAAACTATAGCCAGGCTACAATTATAAAACAAAAAAAAAAACACGGCTCAAAAGATGAACGTCATCATTCACAACTTCTTCTGTCCGCTGACTGGCCCGGTCATTCAAAGATTTACCGGAGAGAATCCAAGTCACGGGGAGAAAGCCCGGACTGTGCCGGAAGTGAGAACCTTTTCGAGGAGAATTGCACAGGAAGACATTGGCCAGGCTAATATTTCACAGCCAAACTAGAATTTTTAGTTCGTAGCGAGAAGCTTTTGAGAAGGGACAAAAACCATGTACTGAATGCATCTCCAGTGGATAAACGGACTAGCTTAAATACGCTCCAACATCTGAGAACGTCTGTGTTAATACTTTGAGAAAGTTCTGTGTGGTGTGACAGAAACCGAAGAGTCCTTGTCCCTCGCTGATCCAGCCACGTTATTCCGCAGCTAGTTGAACCTTCACCGCTCCGACGCTGAGGGCACTCGAGAAAAGTCGATGAGATGTTCGCACATTTCAGGGCACGGTGCCGAGAGGCATTACAGAGCTGAGTGACATGTTGATTCAGACGAGGGGATGTGAGGTTTTCGCTGAAACTCAAGGAAAATGTTGTTGGAGGAAAATAAGGAGAGAGCTGTAAATTATTGTGAAATTCACTGAGAGATGCTGGATGTTGCTGGATGGCTGTTTCTTTCTTTCTTTCTTTCTTTTAACAGTTAAGATGAGAAACAACAGGGAACATTCTCACACGTTGTTTATTTCAGTCTCGGATGGACGGCGTCCCAGGGGTTCTGGACGGAGCCGTCAGGATTTTAGGCAGCAGTGTTGGATGTTATTTATTCGTTCACAGGTGTTTTTAAGTGTGAATTTATGTTGGTTTAATCTGCATCAGGGTCAAGTGAACAGTGTGTCTGTAGCCATCTTTACATCCACCACAGAATTGGAACACCAAAAATAAATTTGCTTATAGCAAAAGCGCAAAAAATATAAATAAAATAAAATAAAACACAGCACGTTTTTTGGATAAAACTTTTTTTTTTCTAAGATGAAGCAATTTTTTTGGTCGCATCAAAATTAGTCTAATTCGCAAAACTACAATGGAAAGACTTTTTTCCCTCACGTGATCAACTACAGGATGTTGCCACTACTAGAAAAGATGAAGAAGTCAACAAGAAGCGGTAGAAGCATGTTTTTAAATTTCTGCTGAACTGGTGAAGATGATTTTTATATTTCCAGCATCACAGAGAGCCCAGGCCTATTTCTGAATTAACAAAAGAACGGATTCGTCAGGAACAAAATGAAGGTGGCTCGTGTCTGCGATGTATTGGGGCCATTGTTGATGGAAAAAAGAAGGATTTGGGAAAACCTGGAAATTTCTGAAAATGTCTGCGTTTTTATAAATGGAGAAAATACTTTTGGAAAATATTTACATGAAAATTCCAAAAACTCACAAATCTTTGATTTTTGAAACTCAGAAATGTCCGTGTTTTTTCTAGAAAATTTCTCACATTCATTTTTAAATTACTGATTTTTTTTTCTAGCAAATTTGTGACTTTTCAAACTGAGAAATTTTCTAAAATTTTTCTGGAAAATTTATGAGGTTCATCTCAAAATTTCTGAGTTTTTTTGGTGGAAATGTGCTCACATTTTTTTTTCTTTATCTACGGTCCATCGTACGCACCAAAGACAGAGTGCTGAGAATAAATAAAACTTTGTTACAACTTTTGTAAAATTAACGTTATTCCCACATTTCACTCTTTGAAATTTAGCTTGTTTTTAGATGCGGCGCATCCAGAAAGTTTTCCACATTCTGTCATGTTCCTGCCTTATTCCAAATTGTATTAACTATTCATCAAAATTCTACACCAACGTTCCATGTGAAATTAAAAAACATTAAAAACTTCTGTATCAAGATCTCATAAAAAACGGTCATTTCTGCATGGATGGGTGTCAGTGGGTCACAGTCCAAGCTGCTTCAGGTTTCTCTGAAGAAGACTGGGAGCTTCTATGGGAACGATGTGACTTTAAACTTTAAAAGAAAATTTCAAAAAAGGCTCAAGACTGACAGCTTTAATTAAATATGAAGGAGAGCATGAATGGTCCCAGAAATGGAACATTTTCTCCTTCATTTCAATACTTTCATAAAACCCTTTAAAACGTGTTTAGTCTCTGTGCCATCACCACACTGTACAAATGAAGAGATTTCTTTAAGCACAACACATATTAATAGCTATTCAAACAGGGGCTACTGTCAAACTGTCTCAGTGAAGGAAAAGCCTCGACAATAAAGGAAGTTTAAATCGACGCTGCAGACAGAAGCAAAAAAAAAAAAGAAGAAGTGTGGTAAAAGTTTACACAACTCTAATGACTGTAAGTCCAATGACACGTTTGACAGGAACATTACACGAATCTTCCGGCCGGTTCTGATCATATAGATTACACCGCAGCTCGACAACTGACTGGATAATTGCATGAAAACGCAGCAGCTGTCATCCCACAAAACGCATACATATTTACAGTGACCGGACATGAAATGAATAGTCATTAGTCTGATGCATCACTGAGTTTTGAGCTCAAGTTTTCTCCCGGCCACATTTCCTCTAAAGGCAAAATGTTTATTAGATTTGGAGAATTGGTGAAGAACTTGACCTTTATCTTTCAAGAAGTTGTGGGCAGTTACCAGAAGCTCCACTTCTGGTGATTCCAGGGTAATTCGTTTTCACTTAGTTTCTTAGAAGCTGACAGCATGGAGTTAGTCGGCTGTAGCAGTTACAATAACTCGTACCTTCAAAAAAGAAATTTAAATGAGTTATTTGTAGGAACGCATCATTGCCATTCCTGCAGCACAAAATCCCCTCAGCAGCTGCAGGGTTTTTATTGGGAAATCACCATCAAATCATCTGAAGAAAAATAATGTCTGACCTCTGAAAAGCTCCTTTTTCTCTTTCTGGGGGGAGGAAGGTCTTTTAAATGTAAGGATTTTGTTGCCTGTATTGCAGCCGTGACACCAAACGCCCACGTCATGTCAGGGACGAATGGAGGTTTGTCACTACGGCCGAACATTTAGTCATCGATACTTTAGTGTCAGAGTCGGACTTTTCTGTGGTTTCAGTGAAAACAAACTACAAATTTTAAAAAAATCATGATTTCTGTTGAAGTGTTTCAAACTTAAAATAACCTGAGTAACATGAATAAGACTGGCTTAAAAAATTCACCACAACGCTGAACCCTTTTGTTGTGGTTTCAGGAGATGGTTTTACATAGAAAAATGGACAGTGCATTAATACGCAACATGGTGGAAAACACCTTGGTGCTACTGCAGAACCTGACATCGATTCTCTTCCTGATCTCCAGGTTCAGCCAATCAGGAAAGGAAAATGAACGACGCTCCAACTGGCATTTTTCCTGTTAATAAACTTTGCGTGCTGAATATTCTTTTCAGTATTTGCAAAAAAAAAAAAAAAAAAAAAAGATTCTCAACAGATTACGTTCATAATTTGACACTATCACATGTCTCTTGTTTTTTTTAAAACTAAAGTTGAAACTGATCAAATATAATGTTACATTTCTATTTATGGGAAAAAATCTAAGGCGAGTCGATCATTCTTATTAGGGAAAGAAATAATGAAATATGCTGACTCATTGCAGTGTCATGTCATTAAAAATACTTTATGTCTGCTTTTTCTTTGTGTTTTTGATATATATATATATATATATATATATATATATATATATATATATATATATATATATATATATATATATCATTTAAATATTCATAGACAAATTTTTGGTGAATAATTTGGAGTTATTTCATCAAAATAAAAAAATCTTTGAATACTAAACTGAGAATGTGGGGTTGGGGGGGTTCACTGTAGTTTTTTTCTGTGTTCTCTGAGAGATGCATTATCGCATCATTTCCTGTTCTATGTTGTTGATCTATGATGGTTATGAATGAAAACTTAAATGTCAAAAGAACAAACCCTCCCACAATACCCAGATCAATCAGCATAGACACTTTATTACTTACGATACGCAGTACGTAAAAATGGCGTCATAAGTGAAATAATCTGCCAGTGGGACTAGTTACTTTAAGGAATTATTAACTCTAAACAAGTTCCTGTATCTGTCTCAGAATTTCTAAGTTATTTTTCCTCTTATTTCAAGTGTACCAAGAAATTTTCACTAGAAAGAAAAAAGTACTTGGTAAGATTATGTGTTTTTGCAACGAAAGTCGTTTCTCCCCCCATTAGCACATTTTAGCAGCATGTACACAAGCTTGATTGACAGCGCTCAGACCCTCCTCCTGGTTCTCGTTGGTTGTTTCTGACCCAGAACGGTGCATTTCTTCACACACTAATAGACCCTCAGGGAAATTGATTTTTTCCCCACAGATTATCTGTTTCTTAACATGCAATCACAACAGTTTTAACAAATGTGTAAAAAAACAAAAGAAACATTTTATCTTTCATTTATAAACGTTACATCCATGCAGCTTTAACTCTCCCAGTACATATCAACAACAACATGTTGCAGTGGTTCTGCCCACAGACTTTTTGGTTCTGTTTTAATCTGTGGATCGTTATCGTTTCGTCCACTTTTCACATGAGCCTTTCTTATGGAGTTAGACGTCAAGTTTTAATTGAATCCCAGATTTTAATTGTTTTTTTCTATTAAACTGTTAAACTGTGCAACTGGGCTCGTCATGAAGCCTTCTCTATTCTCCTGGGTAAATCTCTCCTCATCAGCGTTGGAACGTCGTGTTAAAGATCTTTTTTTTTTCTGCTTCTAGCAGCAGTTGTGTCCATGTCATGCTTTAAAACCATAACTCCCACCAGTCAGTTGTTTCTTGAACCGAGGCGTGAAGAGCGGCTTTCTGGTCGGAGCTCTAGGATTACAGTAACCTGTGTCTGTTCGCAGAAACCTCCGGCCGCACGTACAGGAAGTGTGAAAGTGTGTGTCTGTCAGGTCTGATGCAGAGGGTCTGTGATTCATTCTCTAATTGTCTGGTGTGTAAATTTACAGTTCACAGGGAAAATTAAAAAAAAGAAAAGAAAAGTGAATGTCAGTCGAACAATGGAAAAAAAAAAAAAAACAGAAAATGACTCCAAATAACTCACTAGGTGTTTTTGAAATGCCAGATAAATTCCACTTTCCTCTATACGGAGGCAGCAGTGTGATTAGCCTGGTTGATTGCTGACACCTGCAGTAAGCAGTAAATGCACTTAGTGACATTTACTTGATGAGCCCAGACCTGACGCCTTTTCATTTTCATGCATTTCCTGAAGCTGGCTCCATACATCCACAGAATAAAACGGTACCTGGATGATCTACAAACGGTTTTGATGTCAATCAGGAAGAATAACTTACTGAGTGATCGATGTGGGATGAGGTCAGAGGTTAAGTGGCCGACGGCATTGTGGCTCATTGTACCTGCAGTTAAATTGTCTGTCATTCCAGGACCAATAGAAAGGTTTTTGATCAATTATTTTGAAGCTTTTAAGCTTAATAATCGATAAAAATGTCTTTGTATTTGTGGAGCGATTGACTGGTATGCCCACTCCTCAGGTTAGCCGTCCTAAACGTTTTGTTTTTCTATTTTTTTTTAATTTTTCTTATTGTGAATAATCTTTCTTGCCGTAAAGGCCCTTTAGCATTTCCCCGATTGATGGGCAGCAACAATTGCTTCTTGGAAGTTGTCGTTTGACGCCGCGTTAACACACACCTGTTTGCAATAAAGCAACAAACTGGCAGAACTCGTTGCTTCCAGAGAGGTCGTCACACTTGCTGGTGATCACTTCATTAAAACGTTTATGCAGCCCTGGCTGCTGCTTTCCCTTTTAAATCCTCCAAAGTTTCCAGGCACAGCTTTTCTCTTGCTGCTGTTTCAGTAATAAAAGCAGGAGTCAGTCTGTGAATCTTCTCTGTGGTCTTCATCTGCTCCTCCATCACCAGTATCCTCTTTCTAATCCACCCACTGTCCAGAACCAGATACACGTCAAATTATTGTTTTCTTTTAATCATAGCTTGATATGTAAAATGCTTAAATTAAAAGACCTCGTGGGTTTTTTTAACTGTGATTCCTGGCTTTTTTTTTTTAATTATTACTCAAATTTAATCTTGTAATATTATTCCATCACTAAATACCAAATATACGTGTCCCCAGTATGAGTCAACTGAGTGTCTTTTGTAAGTTTATTAATTTTTAGATTTTAAACAAGCATTCAGCTTCTATGCACCACAAAAATGGAGCAAACTTCCAGAAAACTGGAGAACAGCTGAAACACTGAGTCCCTTTAAATCAAGGCTGAAACCTGAACGCCTGTTAAAAGCTGCTTTTGATTAGTAGCAACTGGAACGTTGATCATTATATTTGATGTGGATTTGCTTGATAACTTTGACAAAATGTAATGTTTATTGCTTGTTTCATAATTAGTTACTGTATTATGTTTGTATGGTTAAAGCACTTTGAGCTGCCATGGTGCTGAAATGTGCTACACAAATAAACTGGACTTGAATAATAAAGCAGCAGCAAGTATAGTATAATTATCAAGTGGAAAAAAAGCTAACCGCTTTTGGTTTGTTTTTCCAGAAATAAAAATCTCAAAAGTGCGGTGTGCATTTGTTTTCTGCTCCTTCATCCGCACAGTCCAGTCCTGCCAACAGCCTCATGAAATTTCCTAATTAGTAGATAAAAGTGTTCATGTTAACTGTTAAAGTAAAAATGTTCTGGATCTAGAAACACACCTAAACCCAATAGAGAATTTGTCAACTGCTGTTTTCTACAGAAGACGATTGAGCTTAGAGCCACTGAACAACAAAAAAATAGAATTCTGACTTAAATTTTTTTTTCTTCTGTAGATTTACAAAAAAAGAACATGCAAAAAAAAATCTGCAAAGATGGTTTAGACAAAGTCAAAAGAGTTCCAGCTGTAACTGCAGGGAAGTTCTACAAACGCCTGAACACAAACGCATCTCACACTTTTGAGATTTTTTGCACAGACATTTGAAAAGCTGCATATACTTTTTTCTGCTTCAAAATTAAGCACTATTTTGTGCTAATCTAGCCCGTTAACATATCTTTCACCTTGCGGTAGTAACGTGACAAAACGGGGGGACAAAAAATCAAGGGGAGTGAACACCTCTGTGATTAAAAACTTTTCGTTTTCGACTATCTTTCTAGCTCGACTGTTGCCTTTTCCAATTGTGCTCGATTCAATTCTCCCTTTGACTTGGATTGCTCCTGCAGAATTTCTACCGAGCCAATCGGCGAACAGAAGAAGGCGTTTACAATGTTGTTGATTTTCAGTGCTGATTTATAATTGTAGTCTAGCTACTCAGCCAATTCTAGCTTTTAGGTGAAGGACACCATTCAATCCGTGTTGATCGTGCTTCCAAATACCGAGTTAACATCAACAGCCGCCTTGAACGCCTCGGACTTCTCAGTTCACAGCGGAAGACATTTCCGGTAAGCTTCATAGCATGGCACATTGCACACGTCACGATCGGGTAACATTCCTAAAGAGTTCATGTCTCCAGGAAGCAAATGTTCCTCAATAACTCTGTGTACGAAGTGAAGCGTAGAACAAAAAGACGTCTTATTTTCAGGGACATATTGTTCACCTTTAGAAAAAAATCATACACAGACACACAGAGGAAAGTCCAACCCGCTCAAACATCTCCCACCACATCCCCAGGGTTACATATTAGACAGAATAATGCCCAGCTCCTTCTCCTCCCCCCCATGTACTTAACCTTGCACCTCACCTGTGTGTCGTCTGTGAGTCAACAGAGATAACAGCCGCAGAAATTCCCGCCTCAGCGGCCCGGGCGCCTCTGGGTTCGGCCGGCTCCGGGGACGCGCACGGAAGGAGGCGGAGGGACTCGCGGGAAAACGTCTCCGTGGAAATGAGGCATCGTCCACCTTTGTGTGTCAATCCTGCCTCCTCTTCCCCAGCTGCTTTTTACACCTACGTCGTCCTCCACCTTCCAGCTTCCCGGTCCCCGCCGCTCGCTCTCTCCCGTCTCCCTCCTCCTACCTCAAAGTCCGCTCCACATCAAAGATTTAAAAAAAAGAGTGAGTGTGTCTTTTAGATGTAGTGTTAAGGTTTTTTTTTTGCGGACGGTTATCGGTGAAATCAACTTTCGATTTTTTTTTCTTTTTTAGATTATGTAACGTTACATAACTTCATCTGTTACAGCGCACACACACGGTGCTTGACCCTGGGCTTCTGGTAACAAAACTTACATTTTTAGGTTCTTACCAATAAAATGCCAACAAGTTGTTTATGACAGGTTGACTGTAAGGCATGAAAGGGTAAAACCTGACATGGTGTTAATATGGGATAGTAAAAAAAACAAACATTTGCTTTACAGATGAAGAAACACTGGTGAAATTCATCAGTCCGTCTCTTGAAACTGTTCAGAAAGAGTAGAAACGAGATCATTGGTTGCGTTTCGATTTACTATATTGTTGCGCAATTTGACATTTTAAAAATAAAATTGCTTAATGGAAAAACAGCACTGCTGAAAAAAACTTATTTTTTGATAAAAGTTTTGGCGCTAGGATCAGTTTTTTTTTTTTTTTTTTTTTTGGCTGAATCAAAATTGAGTTAATTCGCAAAGCAGCAACAGAATCACTTTTTTAGCATCATATGAGTCACATGATCAACAACTGGATGTTGCCGCTGGCGCAAACCATGAACAGGAAGTGGAGGATGATGGCAACCCTTGTTTTTTAACGATTTACTGTGAGAACAAACCCATTTGCCTGTGATATCTGATGGTGTTTCTTCGACTTTATCTGAATAATCGACATGGCGTTCTGTCTTGGACAGAACAATCCAATACAACTTTTCCTTCTATTCGAGGATTGGTCCAATTGAAATTCTACCAGAAGAATCCAAATCAATGGGAGAAAACCCAGACTTGCTGTGAAGCCAAATTAAAATCGAGTGGAATTATGTAGGAAGGCAACGGTCAGGCTAGGTTAGCCTATTAAAAACATAAAAACTAGAGAATGCCTGGCAATTCCTTTCTTTACCCTCCCTTCCCTGTTTTTTGGCTCCTTTCTCCTTATCTTTGTCTGTTCAGTGCCACATGCCACAACCCTGTCCTTTGTCAGCCACACCCAATATTTTAGTCAAGTAATCTTCAGATTGTTTGCCACAATCAGAACACGATTGTCAGAGAAACGCCCGCTGCGCCCAAGTATCAGCAGACCAATTCCGCACAAGGGTTCGGCACCGCTTCTCTTAACAGCATATCATAATGAAAATTGTAGGTTTTAGAGCAGGAATAAAAAGGAAGGGAGGATAGAAAAGCGAGGAGCGCTGTTTGGTTTCCAAGCAACAGTTAACGCCGGGTGCAGCGAGAGCTGCAGGGTGGGTTCCTGAGTTCCCATGTTTCTGCCTTCGACTCCACATTCTCTTCCTGAGGAATTTGACCCGCCTGACCTCCCTGAATATGTCTGGCTTGTCTGACACACAATCACAAGCGCACTGTAATCGAAAACTGTTATGAGAGCAAATCTTACTCCCTGTTTTATCGCCTCTTAACGGCAGAGGTGGTTCAGGTCGCGGAGCCGTGTGCGCCCCAGCGGACGCGCACGCCGATGCCAGCTGACGCTCGGACAAGCTGAACACATTCAGCGCCTCCCGCCGTGTGTTTCCGTGAATGACTTGTTAACAGCTTAAGCGGTGCAAATTGCTGCACGATTTAGCGAGTCAAACCGAGAACCCCGGCACGGACGCACAAGCAAAAACAATTTTGACACCAGCGGAGATGTAAAAGTCTTCGCTTCGCTTGGACTCGCCGCAGGGAGATGACATTACTCTGCCGAGATTGAAAAACAGTAATTAAGACAGGAAATGTGGAGAAAATGAAACAGAGCTGTAATTAAAGGAAGAAATGAAAAGATTCAGAAGAAGGAAAACTACATTTTGTCGTAAGGCGTATGTTCAGGAACAGACAGCTTTTAGCCGAATAAGCTGAAACGTCTCCCTGCCTCACACGTTTTGAAATGTAGCAAATCAACGTGCCAGGCGTGAGAACGTTATGGTGTGGCAACCCGATGCAAAATGACTGCTGTCTAACAGGTTTTATAGCATTATATAATTACAATTGAAATATATAGCCTGTTGTAAATATGCACAAACCACAAAGATGTTCTGAGTGATGCTAAAATATATATTTTTATATTTTACTAAAAAAAAACATTATTCAAAGATTAAAATGTCTGTCGGAATCTGAGCTGTTTTCATCTCCCCAACGTGGCGAACGGCGCTGCTGACACTTTACCCTTCATGGCTGTTTAGGTAAGCCGACTTACCTGAACTCTTTAGTTTCCCTAAACTTACAAGCTTGAGAGTCCAGTAGGATGACAAGTAGCTACTCTGTGCCATCATCAGCCAAACCACCCAGTTTGACTGGAGGAGTCCAGGCTGGTCTGACCGCGACTAAACAACCAAACGTTCATCTTATCTTCATCACGCCTCTTCAGGTTGAAAAGCCGGAAGAATATTACAGTTGTTTCTAAATCGATAAAGTTCAAGTATCACAAACTGTTTAATAAGATGGGCTTTTTGTAGCTCTTTTTTTTTTTTTTAACCAAAATCAAGAGAATTCCTGTGCGCCTTTTTTCCCCCCTTCTCTCTCCCTGTTTTGATCTTGGATGTAAACATTATGGGAAGCTCTTGACCTTTGTTAATGATTTCGGAAAGATGATTACCTAAGAAGCAAGTGCAATTGTTCCTCATGAAAGGCTTGGGAAGTAGAGTGAAAGGATCAAGTGTCTCGTTTTCAGGCCAAAGTCATGAGCCTGTTTCCACAATGACACAAAACTGAGGTAGACTATGAAATGTGCTACATTTAAACGTCTTATCCCTTTAAAACACTCGATACTGTATCTCATTTTCTATAACTAGAGATTTTTTTAAATACGTTCATTCTAGCAAAGAGCAGAAAAAAATAATCAGTTACACAGCTGGCGCTTTGTTAATCTGACAATTCAACGGCCACAGGTAAAGAGAAATAACTTAAAGGTGTAACTTTCCCATACAGCAAAACAATAACACTTGCTAGAAGTGTTAATATCCTCGATGTGTGCCTTGGATTCAGTTCAGCAAGCAAATGGAAAACAGGTTTGTTAGCGGCGTAAACAAGGATCTGCCTCTTGTGAATGTGCTGGGCGCCACGCTGTTGCCATGGCTTCTGATTACTTCCTGGTCAGCTTCAGTCTGGGTTTTGAGGGGGGGGAGGAGGTGCATCATTTGCATTGATATTGAATTTACACAATTTGTTAGTAGGAAGTGTTCATTACCTTTGCTACGTTCTTATTTTATGTCACCATTTTTATGTCATCCACAGCGCAGAATTTGGTACGAAAATGAGTTACTCACTTAATGACACTAAGCTTTTTTTTAATTTTCCTTCACCTAGAATATTTTCTATTCCACATATGAAACATTCAGTATTCAGCGAATCCATCAGTCACGCAACAGTTAATTTATGCTTTTGCCATCTAGACGTTATGATACGTTGTGAGTTTGTTGTCATGGGTTCACGGGCGACATGCATCGACTCTGAAGAGAAAGTTTCAAAAGGTTGATTTACAAACACGCGAATAATAATGTGAGCCGGTGAGCCGGGCCGTTTTGGCTGGGAGCTCGTCTCAGATTGTCTCTGAGTGTTTGCATGAGCAGATTTCTGTGCATGGGGACGTAGCTTGGAGGTGTATGGGGGATGAATAGCCAGAAGGCCGTCTGGGAGCAAGGCAAACACTCCATCTGGACACACAGTCACTGTGAAAAAGAGTGTGAAAGAGAAGGATAAAGACACACACAAGGAGACCGAGAGAGAAGGTGAGAAGATGATGTTTGATGAATTTTAAAAAGCAACCTGTAAAATTTCCTCTTACACGCCAAGGTTCTTGTTCTCCCCAACCCTCATTATTTATGTTTTCATTAACTTATTTTAAAGAAGGTGATGAAAATCTAGTGAAGGAAAGTGACTAAATTAACACTGTTTCCCCCCACCCATTTTATTTATTTTGTATTTTTTGGTTTGTGCTGAGAAAATAGGCGTCACACCATTTGAGCGCTTTGTGGTAAAAAATATAAGGTTTGAGTATTTTTGAGGGAGGACCAAAAAACAGACAAAAAAGTGCTGAGATTACCAGTTATGCTAGAATTTCAGCATTTCTATTTAATATTAAAATACACGTGAAAAGACGTGTTGCTCTTCAAGGTCTTTCAGTCCTACTTCAGGTTGTCAGACTGGCTCCGTTTAAAAAGGCGGTTTTAAATCGAAGTGAAATGCCTTTCTTAATTAAAAAGACTTCAGGTTTAGTCAGACTCTT
Source organism: Poecilia mexicana (assembly GCF_051168715.1). Lineage (NCBI taxonomy): Eukaryota > Metazoa > Chordata > Actinopteri > Cyprinodontiformes > Poeciliidae > Poecilia > Poecilia mexicana. The sequence continues at coordinate 17,035,826 of NW_028263371.1, forward strand.
CTCAGCGTCTCTCTTAACTGCATAGAAAACACAGCAGTCACCCGTCACTTACCTTTGGGTGAAAATGCCTCGACGTTTCTGCATAAATGGCTGCAGTCGCATCAGAAGTTTTGCAGTTTATGTAATTCACTAACAAATCACCTTGATGACATCATGGAGAGTTGATCTGAGTTAAAACTGATTATTATTATTAAAACTGAAGCAGCTTGGTAAAGTTCAAAGTCCTCGAGAAGAAAGCTAACGCCACTCATGACGGTGTTTTTGCATAACTCTACATTTCACAGCAGATTAGAGCTTCTTTTAACAAAAGATTTCTTTTGACACCTAATAAAACTGGTTTTTTAGACACATTTATGTCTGAATTAGAGGAACCGTCACCACATTAGCAGTGTTTCCATTATAATAAGAAAAGTAATTAAACTCTTGAATAAGTTTGTTCACGCAACAAGTCATTAAAAAAGAAGCAGGCCCACTTCCTGTCCTCTTCTTCTTCTTCTGGCAACATCAGGTTGCTGATCATGTGACTCCTGTGATGGGAAGAAAAGTGTTTCTATTGTAGTTTTGCGAAATAAACTAAATTCAATACAGCAAAAAAAAAAAAAAAATTAAATAAAAACTCATCCCAGCACCAAAGCCTTTTATTGAAAAGCGAGTTTTTTTTTCTAAATTCTCGTGTTTACTTTAAGCGAATTTATGTTTGAAATGTCAAATTGTGCAATTATATGACCGATGCTAAAACAGTTAGTGCTCCCCACTGCAATCTCTCCAGCCTAATCAGTGGGTCATAATGTTCTGGGTTTTTTTGGTGTCCATCAAAAACATAATAAGAGAGAAAGAAAGAAATTTTCTTATGATTTATGCTTTCTTGCATTATTGAGACCATTCAGATTCTGGTTTGTGTTTTCTGTGTATTCTGGGTTTTCTGTGTGAACCTCGTCTCCTGTTTTATTTTGTTGGATTCTCCCTTCTATAAATTAGTTTCCACCTTCGCTTGGAACTGATTTGTGAACCAGGACTCGTCTTTAATGTGTTTGCATGTCTCTCTGTCTCCGTTCACCAGATCTTTTGTGTTAATCGCAACCTTATCGCCCATTTTGCCTCGATTTGGGTTTTCCATCTCATCAATAACTCCATTTTTCCAACCATTTCATGCAACTCCGAGAGCTAATTTATTTAAATAAGTGATGGTTCAACAGAACCGCTTGCAGAAGTGTTTCACTAACAACTGCCTGGTGTAGATGGGAGTTGGAAAATGAGAATAAGAAAAACACACAAAATAAAACGATAGGAGTCATTTGAAATGTGACCATCACCAGATTTACACAAAGGCACAGAAGGAAAGTAAGACGCAGCAGCAGCTGCTGTTCCTCCGTTTGGCTCATTTCTGCCCACTGGTTGTTTCTTTTGAGCAAGAAGCTGTGGAATAAAAGTTCCCATACCCCTCAAAAGTTTTTCTCAGTTTGTAATGTTACAAACACAAACCTCTTTTTATGCATTTTATCTGAATATTGTTACTGGAACAACACTGAAAATCTGAAGAGTTGTAAAAGACAGTAGCAGTCAGTTACTCTTAATTTATATAAATTACATTTATGAGAATCTGAATGCTTCCATTTTGTCTTTCACTTTACCACTGGTACACTTGAATTTCCCCCTTTTGAGACGATAAAGAATATTCTACTCTATTCTATTCTATTCTATTCTATTCTACTGTATTAATAAGTAATGATGAATCAATAAAGGCTTTTTAAACCATGTAGTTAGAATAAATGAGCGCCAACATAAGACTTGTGAGCAGCAAACGTCTTTCGAAAATATATTTGAATATAAAAACAATGCTAATTCTGTCAAACATTGCTATTTGATAAATACAACTTAAGGGACAGCATGATATAAAATTGACTTTTTTTTTTAACTTTACATCATGTCATAATGTTATCCCCTCAACAAAAACATACCTTGAGTTGTGCAAAACGCCTGGGCGGACCTAGCTCCGCCTTCGAGGACGAAGCTCCTCCTCTGAGCTGCAGTTTCCAAGCCCTCCTCCACTCAGCTCCTTCAGACTAGCCAGCAGCAATTAGCAAACACCTGGTGGACCTGAGCATCAGCTGAGCTCATTGTAGCTCTACTAATCTGTTCAGTGCTGGTAAAAACGTTGTGAAAGGGTTAACAGAGGAGCCATGTTGTGATCACTTCCTGATGGCGGAGTTTCAGAAAGAACAGGAGCTTCTTAAAGAGACAGAGGCCCAATTTCAAGGTGTCAAATTACAAAGGCAAATTTCTTTACAGTCATATTTGATACATCAAATTTTATGCCTGTAAACCACATAATAGTTCCTCTTTAATATTATTTGAAAGCTTCTTCCTATTTGTATCATTTTTTAACAGCGCCCCACCACTTCCATGAAAGTAACAATAATAATTTAAAAACAGTTAAATTTAAGCATAAAGTAGAACAGGAAATGAGGTATTACGTTTATAGTTTTGCTTTCAGGTCAGAAGTTTTGAAAGGTTTTCCAACAGTAAATTGACTGAAAACATTTCCGGTTGCTAATGAACGCCTTCAGATTCAGTTAATCCCTAAAGTGCAAGCGAGTGAACAGCGGTCTCTCCAAGACCTTCCATTTTCACTTTGCTAAATGACGTCACAGATCAGAGCAGCGACTTTAAAAAGGAAACAAATCCCCCACAGCAGCTGCAGCCTGTGGACCGAAGCATCGACACGTAGCGACTGACGTTCAAACCATTTCCATATAACAGCCGTTTATTTCTGGGTCAGTCTGTTCGACGGGCTAGCGAGCCCACTCTCACATTTACGTAATTCCAATCTCGCAAACTTCCCGAAACATGGATGCAGAGGTGTTGAGAGAGCTGACCTGTGGCCTTCCAACCAGCGCTGGCTGTGTTATGTAAGAGGAGCAGCGAGTGCCAGTCAGATCCTCCTACAGATGCCTGAGCAGTCACGACTAACGCCGATGTTCTCCATCCATCCATCCACTCAGCCGGGCTAACACCGACTGCAACTTACCCTCTGCTTCACAGTCCCACACACACACACACACACACACACTTCACCTTAACTGGTGCGCTTGCTCTAGAAATTGGCACGGAAAAATAAAGTGCGTATGTTTAATTCAAAGAAGAAAAAAAAAGATCTTGGAAGAAGGATGATGCATTACAGAAATAAAATGTTTTTTTTGGTCTAGTTTCCACTGTAAATATCTTGACAAAACTAACTTACAGGTAAATATTCAGCAAGATATTCGAGCTTATTTTAACATTGACAGATTATTTCACCTCTAAAAAGACATTTTTGTTCTATAAGTGGAATAATCTGCCTAGACATTTGTAGTATCAGTAAGGAATTACTCACTTAAAACGAGCTCCTATATCTTCATGTAAGTTAGTCTTTTTTCACAGTGGTGGTCGCAGAAAGCTGGAGGGAAGATGAGAAAACAAAAACAAAATAACTGAATTGAAACTTTCCAATCAAAATCCAATCTGGTCTCCAGTCATTGTAAAATGTAGGCAAAGATAATTTACTGGAATGTCATTTGCCGTGTTCGTCTTTCTGGTCGGCTGATGGTCAAATTTATGGAGCTGCTTTGCTCTTCAAGCTAGCGTAGCTAGCAAATGCGAAATGGACAAGTTTCTGACAGATGAAAGACTGAAGGAATTGTGCTTTTGCTAAGGGAACGTAATAATTATCGAACATTAGGCGCGGATCGATAAATCGGCCCTGAATCCCTTCATTTTAGGAGCCTGGAGAAGAAGACATTTACCTTCCTCAGAAAATGCCTAAAACTCAACAATAGTCACCCCATTATTGCCCCCTAACAACTTTCTTGCCTTATTTTTGCAACATCTCAGACCAAAATCAGAATTGGCTGGTCAGGCCTTTTAAAGATTGGTGATTGGCAATGAGCCACATAAATGCATCAGTGGACCCTATTGAATGATGAACAACAAAAAAATTTTAAACATCTGTCGGTTTGCCAAGGGCGTCCCTGAAACAGAAGCTAACGCTGTTTTGGAAAAGTTTGGGAACCAATGTACTGAGATATTTGCTCCAGGAGCAAAAACACTTGGTAGGATTTTGTGTTTTTGCAGGGTGGAAAGGCTTTGCAGTTCAGGATGAAGGAAATGGGCTGAGCTGTGCATCAGAACGCTCATCTGTATTTTCCCAAATGTGACGGGACAAAGTCCTTCACCTAAACACACACACACACACACACACACACACACCGCTCATAGCACGCGATCGCCTCGCATGGTTGACTTGGACAGATGCTAAAAAACTCCCTCAGAATCTCATCTCTTTCCACAAACACGGTTTCCGGTCGGAAGCGAAGGCTGATCTCAGCGCTGGACTGAGCAACACCAGTCACCTCTGGAAGCGTCGGCACCTCCGGGCTCTGAGAAGAACCGTCGCTGAGAATAGCATGCAGATACAGCCCTCCATCAGATGTTCTCTGTCTGCAGGGAGAGGGAGAGATGAACCCTGATGAATAAATATGAAGATAACCTGCACCTCTGCTGTACTGTGCTTTTTTTTATATTTCATTTTTTTCTGTTCCCATTTCCCATATGGTTCCACTGAAGAGAGGGTTAAAGAAAAAGAAAGAAAGAAAGAAAAAATAATGTCAGATTTTCAAAAGAAGCCTCTGGGCTATTGTGTTTGCCTGTGTGTGTGTGTGTGTGTGTGTGTGCTGTTTTTTTTTTTTTTTTTGTTGGAGGATTTGTTTCGAGTGTGTGTGTGTGTGTGTGTGAGTGTGTGGGCGGCACAGTGTAGGAGTGTGCTGTAGCTTTTTGACAGAGCCTCCAGTAGCGTGTATTTGTGAATCTTTTGTTTTATTCTCCATCACTTTTCGGCGCTGCGGTAATCACACCTAGCAGGGTCCGCTCAAGAGCCGCCGCCGCTGAATGAAGAGCAGCAGAGCGGAGCTCTTTACGCCACTCGTTTCCCTAACCAGCCTCAGTCGAGCAAAACAAATACCGGATTATCATTTTTTTGACACCGATTTAACAAAACAATCGGTATTACAGTACAAAGAACAAAAAAGGGGGGCGTGGGGGAGAATGTCTGCCGCAAACAAAAACTGAAAAAAAAAAGGGTGAAAAGTCGGTGTTAATGAAGTACATATGAGTGGAATTTGCTGCAACGGCAAACTCTGCTGTGAATATGAAAACACTTTGAGGCAAATATTACATTCTGGCTTCGTTGGAAAGAGGTGTGGGTGGGGGATCAATTCATTCAGGGCCAAACTGCACCTTGTTGTGACGACGTGTGGCTCCGTCGCGACAAAGACAACCAGACACAACAAGGTGAAGCGTTTCACTCAGAAAAAACGACCAACAGACTGCCGTGTAAGCAGAGACTCCTCGGACCCAATGCTTTGGCTCAGAACGTTGTTGTTGTTAAGTTTCTTTAAGTGGCATTTAAATCAGTGTTTCTCAACCTCTGAACCCATTTAATGAAAACTCACAGACCACGTAGCTTGAAACTGCCCCCACAGTAACACAACATCTTAATTCATATACAAACGTGAAGTGAAAAGTTATTGTTGTCTTCTTTGTTCCTCCTAATGTTTAGTGAGCGTGACCGGTCATGACAAAACCATGAAGAACTCCGGACGTTTTGAGTTACAGATTCTGAAAGTGTGGATTCTAAGTTTGTTTTCTTTCATTTTATTTAAGATGTCACAGATGCAGTTAGTCAGCGTGGGGCGCAGCGCTGCTCACATCGCACTCAGCGCAGGCGTAGATCTGCGTGCCGGTGGCATTCCACGTACTGGAATAGTGTTCTTAAAACAAACGTTTCCTGAGAAACTGAAAAATATTCCTGCAGACACGAATTGCTCCGATAATATAACCAGTCCTGGTGTCGCTTTTGTTCCAGTCGTATCTTCAGCTTTTCTTTTTAGTGACCCAAACCGGGTAGCTCTACGCTTCGCACTTTGAGTTCACTTCACGGCAAATATTGTTTACATGCAGCACCTTGCAGACCACTGGGGGGAGCCTGCGGACCACCAGTGGTCTGGGGACGCAGTTTGAGAAAGACTCAAGTAAACGTAGGATTAGGTCAGTTTTCTTTCTTCAAAGTGAGCTTCAAGGAAGCGGAGCAGCTGGTCAGTACGTCCTGTTTTATCTGCTTTTGTAGTAGAGTTTAGATTGAGCCTAAAAACCCGACCCAAGCCGATAAGCACATCGTTTGACCGCGATCCGACCCGACTGGTCAGCTTCAGTTATTAGCCTGAAGTAAACCCAACAAAATATGTTATTTACAGTTTTACTGCTTTCCCTTATACCACCATTTCAGGGAGAGAAAAATGTGTACAAACATCAGGAGACATGGAAAAATCTGGGGGAAATGTCTGAGAATCACATTTCAGATTTCAGTTCTCTATGAGCCACAAGTCACCAGATAATTATTAGCCGAGTCACAAAGTAGGCCATGCCGTCAGTTTCGCTTTCAGTTTCAAGGATCCGTTTCCTGCATTCTGAGGAGAATGAATCATCATCCTTGCAAGCAGATTGTTTGCATCGTGTTGCAAGAGATTATTGTTATTATTGAGTCATATCTGAATACTCTGTAAATAATGCAGCAGTGGTATAAATGGGTTTTATACAGTCTTTGTTCATGCTTCAGAACTTTTCAAAATGTCAAAAAGGTCCATGGCAGCCTGCTATGTCTCATAAAACTAATCTTATTAATACTCCTTTATGTTTAGTTATATCCCAGTTTGGTTCAGATTTTCTCTGAAATAGAAATATGTGTCGTTTATTAAGAACAAAGCTGGAAGAAGCAAAGTGAAGTTATTTTCAAAGACCTGTTGTTGAAAACTTCCTAGTTCAAATCTTTTTTTTTTTTCTTAGTAAAAAGAAAACAGTTATTTAAGTCGTTTCACACAAATAATATGTTGCTTTTATGCCTATGGATAATAATTACATGAATTCAGAAACATAAAAGTGAAAAAACACGACTTGTCCTACATCCGTTTAGGTACCAAATTGTTTTTAAGTTCATTCTTTTCTCATTCACTGATAAAAACCTGGAATAAGTTATGAAAAATGAATAAAACTATTAATAGTAAAGGCAGCAAACAAAGAAAAAGCTTCCTGGTCTCAAACGGTCATCTTCTCTTCGTAATGAATTTCTAAATGAGTTTGTCTTGCTGATTTCCTGGGACACCTGAGGAACAGTTTAAAATCAGGTTTAAAAGCTTATTTAAACTTTAAAAACTGTTTCTCATGCAGTGACAATGGAGAAACCTAGAACTTTATGATATTGTACTCATTTTCAACAAATTTAATAAGTCATGTAGCTAACTGATTTTCTCACCTGAAGCAACATCACTGGTAAAAAAATAATAAAATAAAATCATCTAAAGTCTAAATCCAGCTGCTGGACAGTGTCAATTTAAACAACACACTGGTACAGGCTCCACTGTTATGATGCATTCAATTACATCTCGTACACTTACTCAAAGAAAACAAAAACAGGAAGCAGCTCCAACTCCAAAATTTGTGTTAATTGGTCAAAAGTAGTTGAATAACGTTTGTAAAACTTACTTTACGTTTGTTAAAGTTGACAACTTAATAAACTTAATAAATTAACTTGGATAAGCTTAATTTGATTCCTTGTGACCAGCTAACACAATATATTTAAGTTGGATCAGTTGTTCTCTTTTTTCAGTGCTGGATTGTCTAAGTATTAAAATGAACTCTGAAGTGATTCTGAACCGTTTGGATTCTTGAATGTCTGCAGTCGTAGATAACACGGACCATTTTCAGCTGGTTCTGTAGTTTCATATTTCATCTATCCATCCATCCATGTTTGTTTCTCTTGATGGAAACAAACGGAAAACATACTGAATCATGATTTTAAGAGTACAGTACTACTTACTGACTGTCTAATGTTCTTGGAAAGAAAAACAAAATCCCAGTAGATCATCAGTTCTTCCTGTTTGTGTGAACCTAATGAACTTTCCAGTGTGTGTGTTTGACAAGAGGAAAGCTCCAGGTTTGTTTGCAGTCCTGTCAGCTAGAATGATTTCTTTGTTTTTTGCCTGCAGCTAAAACCAAGACTAGCACTAGTCCTACTAGTCAGGCAGAAAAGAGAAACATGAAGAAGCAGACAGATGTGGTAATGGTCCCTAGAATAGCTTTGGGCCTGGCAGGTTCATCTTCACCTTCACCGTCTTCGCTCCACTCAGCGGGAGACGGTCGATGGATACGTTGCGTTTATTGGCTGTGCAAGAATACACAGCAGGACAACCAAGGTTAGTACGACTGGAGCCGTGTGTTTCACCGGCAACAGGAATAAAAGCTTCTCAGAGAGCAGCTAGTCTGAGAAGCATCGCTGTGTTTTTGCTTATTTTTCATTTGAACAAATTAGGACGCGCTATTGAACATGTTTTAACAAGACCGTTAAAATCAATGGTGTCCAAAAGTGACCACAGGTCTGGAGCAGGAGAGATTTGGCCAACACAAACCTAAAACAAATGAAGCCCCCAAAAATGTGTAAGTTCTGGGGGGTTTAGGACTTCTCTTTTAATGAAGCAACAGTCCAAAACCCTTTTTATGTTTTGGATGACAAACCGATTTTATAAAAATGTAGTTTTTTTTTTTTGTTGAGCAGGCAAAACAAACACAAACAGAAAAAACCAAAAATTAATTTTTTGCATTTTTAATTTAATGAATGTTGGATCAGATCATCCTGTTTTCCCACCAGCCTGTTCCCTCATGCTCCTCTCATCCTCTATTACTTTAGATTCAACCCTAGCTTTTGTGATATATATATATATATATATATATATATATATATATATATATATATATATATATTTTTATTTTTTTATTTTTTATTTTTTTTGCTCATTTTTGGAAGTAAACAGTTCATTCTCCACCTCCTGCCTCCTCCGTGCATTTGGATTCCTGCTCTCCACTAGTTTACAACACGAATATCTCGAGGCTGAGTGGGATAAAGTTGCCTCAGGCTGATTCAGACTCTGCTAGATGGCAACAGGAACCCTCTCAATGATGAAGTTTTTTCTATTGCCTCGGATTAGCTATCCAGCTGGAAAACACTTTTTTGTTGATCTTTTGTTAAAAGTGTAAAACGCTGTGGTTTTTCTTTTTGTGGTCTTAAATCACCTTATTCTGTATGTGAACACAACTGAATTAGAAAAGATGAATCAGTTGTTCAAACTCGTTTCACAGTAAAATGAAGCTCACTCACCAAATCATAGCTACTTGTAAAGGTTTAAAACAGAAATAAAACATTAGCTTCCATCCATTGGTTGCCATCCTCAGGGTGGCAGGTGGAATAATGACTAACTTATATTTGCTCTTCCTCTTCTGCTCTTCACAAACACATGGAGCAGGGGACAGAAATGAACGCTACAATATCTGACACCAAGAAACAGTGGAGACTCTCACACTCCCACTTGATATTTAACAAGTGCACAGTAATTTGATAATTACAGGAACCCTCTTCTTGTTTTAATGTTATAAAGGACTCCACAGTGCAATAATCTTTCGCAGAGCAATATGTTTTTGTGACTTGTACTTTAAAAAAAGGGGGAAAAAAGCGATTTAGTTATCTACGGTCTCACCTTTGCCTTCTGCCAACATGGGAAACGCTGCAGATAAGAAGTGCTAACGCTGTTGGTTCGCTAATGTAACTTTAAGATAGTTCTGAATGTTTTATGGAAGGTCTTGTTGGTATTTTGTATAAGTCCGGTGAAGTTATTCCACAGAAACATAAACAGCCCAGAAGAACAGAAAGCACAGAGGAAACCTGGCAAAAGAACGAAGAAGAGATTTAAAAGACCCCTGAAAAATAGCGTGAGAATTCTCTAAAGACCCCAAAACAACAAGCAAGAAACTGCGAACGTTCACCAACTTGTCGGCGTTTCCCACCTGGCGGATTGGGAACCAAAGTTGCAATATTTGTTACATTTTCAGCAGAATGAAACAAATGTTGCATTGTTACAGCATTTCAGTTCGATTTCACACTGCATTGTGTCAAACCAGCCAAACCCTTTGAGAAACCTGTTCCCCTCCTCGCCTGTGGTGGCGCTGCATCGAGAACCACAGAAGGAAACGACATTTAAACAAAAGTGGAGTGGTGTCAGATTTCTTTTATCGTTGGTAAGAGACTACTCTCCTTTCTCCCGCTAGTGCTAGAATCTCGTGTCTGCTTTGGTTGTAATTTCCCAGAATGCCCAGCGCTACGGTCGCCTTCCTACTTTTGGAGCCGTCTCCACTCCGCCAGCATTCACGTATGGATTCGAACCTTTGAGGAGGAGCAGAGTTTGGTTTCAGCTAAGGATGAAGAAGGTCTGAGCTAAACAGTGTGAATGTCCCCATGCGGTCATTTCAAGCATTTGACATGGAGAGGTGAGCGCAAAACAGGTGCTCCTGACTAAGTGTGCTCCGACGTAAAAAAAAAAAAAAAAAAAGCACAACTTGAGTCCCTTTTTATAACACAACACCGGTGTGCAACGGTTTTGTGTCGTAGAGAAATATTTTCATGCCTGTGGATGAAAATACAGTTCTGGAAAAAATTAAGAAACCACTTTAAATCAGTTTCTTTGATTTTACTCTTTATAGGTATATATTTGAGTAAAAATGAACTTTGTTCTTTTATTCTATGAACTCCTGACCGCATGTCTCTGAAATTCCAAGCAAAAATCTTAGTAATTATTTGCAGAAAATGAGAAATTTACAAACTAACAAAAGAGATGCAGTGCTTTCAGACCTCAAATAATGCAAAGAAAACAAGTTTATATTCATTTAGAAACAATATTATTAATGTTTTAACTCAGGAAGTTCAGAAATCAGTATTTGGTGGAATAACCAGGAGGTTTTCAATGGGGTTTAATGCAGCGGTCGCTTCATTTTTTCATTATATATGATTGTGTGTGTGTGTGTGTGAGACAAATCAAGAGACAGAGTCTTGTGTTACCCTGTGCAGACAGATGAGAAGTCAATGATGTGTTGTGTAATAAGGGAAGCAGATTTCTGCCTCATTTATCCTGCCAGAACTCCCAGGATCTCCCGGCTTCTCTCAGCGGCCACGGTTAATGGATCCGATCTGCACAGCACCTCGCAGGCTCTGACATCATCCAGCACCAGCACAACCATTTAACGCAGGATGTACTTTCTGCCAAGGCAGTCGACCCTTAACTGATGAAGCACCACATCCATTTAAAAGCTGAGCAATGATGTTTAAGGCTGTGACATCGCTGCCTGCTAGTCTAACACCATTATGTGTTTCTACATGGTCTCAGGTGCCAGCAGCTGAACAAATGTCACATTTTCTTCCAGAGGAGGAACCCCGACTTCAGGTTGTGTAGATTACTAAGATCAAAACAGCTTTCTTCACACGCTAAGCTAATCATAATATTAAGTATAATCTTTTGTAATTACGAAAGGAAATATCAAATTTAAAGTGATATGTATTTTCCAGGCACATGGTGACATTTTATAGCACAAATATGTTACCTTCAATTGTTATAAAGATGTTGTGTACATCAAAGAAATTAAATTTAGTAATTTAACGCCTTGAAATTGGGCCTCTGTCTCTTTAAGAAGCTCCTGCTCTTTCTGAAACTCTGCCTTCAGGACATCATCACAACAGCGCTTCACTTCTGAGCCAGATCAGTTTACCCCGTGTTCCACCGCCGCTTCATCTCAACTTCAGTTCAATCAATCAATCAATCAATCAATCAATCAAAGACTTATTTACAGTCACTTCAAAGATGGAGGAAGTTTTCAACATTTCATAAATAAGCCTGACAGATTCTGTACCAAAGCAGCATTGACTCCTAGCAACACCTCAGAAATCTGTTAATAATCCACACAGAGAAGTGTGAAGATGTATTACAAAGTCTGGTAAAAACTATTTTATAACCACATTCTTGGGAAAGGTTCCTGTAAATGTTTTTTTGGGGGTGTGTGGAGAGGGGTTGATGATTTTAGTTTTATATATTAAATAATGCTATTTATTTTCTGGTGTCTTATCCAAAGAAAAGCTGAGAAAAAAAGACAGTAATAAATTGATTTATTGACCTACCAGCTGGTTTCAACCACTCCATGTCAAGAAATAGATATCAGTGTAAAATTACAGCTCAGGTTCTCAGGAGTAGAAACAGATCAAACTTTCTGCTGATGGTCAAGAAATGGGTGACATAAGAATGTTTTTATAGTTAGGACTGTGCAAAGGTCAGTCATTTAAACTATGGTTATTACACTGATGTTCAGTAAAACTGACGTTTAAGTGCATAGTTTCTCTTATAACCGTTCAGTAGGTGTGGCTTGAAGAAGTAATGACCAGAATTGGGCTCATTGTAAAACCTTCCCTTTGTCAATATTTCACTAATGTAAAAAAAAACAAACACAATTTTGCAGTTGTGGTGTTTCGATTAAATAAGAAACGCAATTAAATAAATCACCCATGAAAAAGTTTGTTCACAAATAGGTCTTTAAAAAACGTCATCCTCCACTTCCTGTCGTCTTCTTTGTCGTTTCCACCAGTAGTAACATCTGGTTGTTGATCGTATGACTCATGCGATGCGGAAAAAAAGTGTTTCCATTGCAGTTTCGCAAACCACACTGATTTAAATACTTTTTAAAACTGCTCATCATAAAGCAAAACAGTTTTAATTAAAAAAAAAAACATGTTTTTTTTTTAAATTGCTGTTTTTCCTTTAACCAATTTTATTGTCGTAATTTCAATTACATGGTCAACAGAAATGCAGCTAGAGTGTGGGAAAAAAATAAAACAACATAAAGATACAGATTTAAAAAAAACAAAAAAAAAGATCCAACGGCAGAAAACTGAAACCTCAGAGACGACGTGGAGCGGAAGAAACAGAAAAACGTCCCGGGGAACTCAAGGTCTTCGGCACTGAGCAGCCTTGTGACTGCGTGGGTGTCGGGGCCAAACGCCGCTCCGCTGCAATGCAGGGAAAAGCTTTATTATCAGCGAAGATGATGCGCATCATCAGGACCTTTATGCTAACAGTGTTTAACCTGAGAGTTAATTTTACCTGCCTTTTTGAAATGCCCACACATAATGATGCAGCCCAGCACACAGAGAGGGAGACGGTCTGCCTTGGTGCAAAGCAGATTTCATTTACAACACGGGAAAAATGGTGGATGTAGTTTTTCATCAATATTCAGGGATTTTTGACTCTAAAGGAGCTCCTATGTCTTCGTCTCATTTCGACGAAGACATTTTCAATAGAAACTAGACCAAAAATACTTGAGCTTTTGCAGCATGGACTCAATTAAACCTGGTTTTTCCCACATAGACACTTGACCTTGCTGAAGTAACCTTTGACATTTTATTGCCTTACAAACATTTTTCTGTATTTTACTTGGATTTCAGATGATAGACACATGAACACAAAGTCACACTCATTGGCAGCAGGTGGATGTCAGTGTTTTCACTTTTCTTTTAATCTGCAAAAGTGCATCTGAATTTTTGTAAAAAATAAAAAAACTAGTAAATGTGAAAGTGCACAGTATACTGATTTGCTATTTGTAATAACTGTTTTCAACTAGACTTCAAACCATGTCAGTTGTTCCATTAAATGAAATAAAAAATCTAATCAAACCGAATCAACTGTACTGAAATGGAGTGAATTCAATTTAATGGATTTGAATTTTACTGGATTTTTTCTGTGTCACTGGATTTTAGAGTCTAATTGTATGTCCTTCAAATCCTCTCCTCATTTGTTCTCAATTTACTTTTTTATTTTAAAAAAACTACAAGTGAAGTAGGAGGTAGACTGAATTTCATTTATGTAGCCAAAGTTGAATCAGAAGTCTTAAGAACAGTCTGGTCAGAAAATCAAATCTTTACACAGATTTCTGACATGAAGCTTACAACCAGAAGACAACACAAAATGTGAAATCATAGGTGACCATCTTATTATCCAGTATTTCATGTCTGGAAAAGTCCTAGAATAGGAACAAAGTGCTCACACGATTTGGGCTTAGAACGAAACTTCCAACTTGAGAAGCTGAAGAGTCGATTGATGGCGTGAAGAGAGCTGAAAGCGGGCACAGCGTGGACTCCTCTGAGCGCCGCTTTAATTACACCACTAACTAGGTCATTTTCATGAGAGCAACACAGTGCATCCTTCCAAGAAAACGTGGTTTTTACCTCGCTGCTTAATGCACACTTCATTCCACCAAGACAACAAGGTCTTGGAGCTGTTAATGGCTTTTTTCTCTTTTTTTTGGTGAGGCTTTAGTCTGTGATTTTGGCCAGTTTAAACAGCAAAAACCTGAACAGTCAGGCTTTTTGGCAAATTAGCTTGACTGCAAGAAGTAAACAGAACCTTTAGCAAGAAGTTCAAGCACAGATAATGTAAAATATAAGATAGAATTATATAATTAATTACCAGAAGTAACAGTCAAGGGTGCTGTGAGTCTTAGTTCCTTAAACAGCACCATTATATTGTGATATAATTATTTAAGCAGCTCAGTTTTATAAAAATTAATTTGACGCACTTTGTATTGCCTTGTTGCTGAAAATGTGCTCTGTGAATAAAATTACCTTTACCTGACGTGAAAAACTGAAACTTAAGTCGAAATATTAGTAATAGCTTCTGTTACCTCAGACTTTGTCCTGCCGACGGCTCTCCTGATGTTGGGAAAGTGTAGCAACACGCTGTGAAAGCATAAGCCCGCCCCTGGTACAAAAAATAACACTAAAGTGGGCGGAGCCAAGACACACTGCTGAGCGTGGGGCTGAGTGGAAAAGATAAGAAGTAATCAGGAAGGAAAGAAAACTTTGCTGCTATATTTAGCTACTTTTCACACCCTCTAGTAACTTTTTATCAAAAAAACAACAAGTTACAAATCTAGCGACTCTCTTTCTGTGCTGTTGGAGTCTTTTACGGCGAGCCAGCAGCGAGTGCTGCCGCAAGCCCCTCCCACTTCCTCAGTCAGAGCAGAGGAGATCCGATCTGCTCCGCGTCCACATTACATACAAGTCACACATTTACGAAGCCGAGTAACGTCCAGTACTCGCCGTGGACACGCTCTACTTGCTAATCCAACTCCGAGAAAACCTTTCATAAGTGACAAAGTTGTACCAAGCACCGTTCGACCGAAGGTGCTTGGTAGGTAAAATGACACACAACAATGTGAAAATGCGCACAGAAATAAAGAGATAGAACTCTAAATAACCTATTTAGACAGTTTTGTCTAAATAGGTTAGACAACCCCCACTGTCCCACCATGACATCTGCTGTTGGACGGTTAATTAAATGAAAGGACTTTATCCCAGTGGTTGGAGTAATCTGATACCTTTATCCCACCGTCGTGTATCTGCATCGGATTTCCGTGGCATAGAAAGATACACAGTCTTATGTAAATCATGCTGCAGCATCTCCAGCTAAGCAGCACTGCATCACGGTGACAGAATCCCTTGGATATGAGATGCCAAACCAAAGTTCAGAAGTGCCAGGTGTTCATCCTGCATAACCGGGTCAGTGGCCGGGTGGTGTCAAAGCAGCGGATGTTCCTATCGATGGTGTCACTTAGTATACGTGTGGTTCATGAGTCAACCAGACGGGGATGAGCCTGGACTTGAGGTTGAGCGATTGCGCGACGGTGTGGGTCTTGTTCGGTTGTTTGGCACTTTAGGGGATGGTATGTGTGGTATTCGCGTGGGCGAGCAGTTAGTTCAGAGGGTATGTCCCATTCTTTTCCCATGTGTCAGGAGTGGTAAGTGTGAATGTGGGCCTGTGCAAGTATTTGCATAGTGTGGATTCCTGGTGTGCATGCTGCATGTGGGAGCAGAGAGAAAGCACCTGGCTGTGGGGTGAGTCAGAGACCCAGGTAATCGCTCTGACATTTAATTCTAATGGAGTACTTGGAAGATAATGGTACCAAACCAGCATAAGCAAGATATGCATGTACACACACACACACACACACACACACACACACACACACACAGCCCTCCCCAACACTTACCACTGTAAAAAGCTGTGCTTAAGATCCTGACTCATACACATTAAGGCAAAAAAAAATATAAAAAATAGCGGAGGTGGGAAAAGTGTATTGAAGCCCCAGACAAGATGACAGTCAAAAGGACACGCGCGTAGCCAACCGGTGCAGGCGCTAACAGAAGGTAGACGGCGAGCACGAAGGAGAGAGGGATGGAGAGGGTAAAGAGGTGACTAATGCACAGAGATGCTGATTAGCTTCCTTGAAGACATGGTGAAAGTTAGAAAGAAATGGAAAGTGAGTCTGTAGTTCCTGCAGCGGAGGAGCATGCTCGAAAACTCTCAAAAGTGAAGTATTTCACTTCGGAGGAAGAGAGGCGAATATTCAATTGCGAGTAATATCGAGGTTCAAGAGTTGAGTGGGCAGTTTCGCGTTTCCAGTAGGTCTTTGATTGCTGCTTATTAGAAAAGCTGAAGGGTAAGATGCAGTACATTAAACAGGGTTTTTTTTTTTTTTGCTCTCTCTCTCTCTGTTGCCAGTTTTTATATTTGAATGTACAATAAAATGACAGTCATGCACACGTTGTGCCTGCGAGCTGATTAAGGTCACATCTGATGTCACTGTGTTTCCCCTCAGTGAAAGCATTGATGTATGTTGTGGTTTTGTCGTTGACTTGCTGTGGTTTCCCTTTATTTCTATCAAAGCTGAGCCGCGTAGAGCGTTTGTGTGAGAAAGACTGATCGGGAGAGATAGCGAAAAAGAATGTCGTTTTCTGACTAAACATCGGCTTCCCCTCCCGCCGGTCACAAACGTTCGGACGCTCGGGTCGCCCTCCATAAGCAACGAAGAAGCTCTGTCTCGAATCGTGCGGTTTTTTTTTTGTTTCTCTTGCCCACACAAACCAAGGAGCGACAGAAGTACAAAAGCCCTCATTCATTTAACCTCTGTCAGAGTTTTTGATGGTTCTGACACAATGCAAGAAAAAAAAAAACACAAAAAAACAAAACAAAAAAAACGTCAATGTGGTTTAGGGAAATTCTGCCTTTGAATTTCTGGCTTTTGTTCTCTCTCCCCACCGCCAACACCCCCAAAACAACAGTCACTATCTGCTGATTGTCAGCTTATGCACAGACTACAATGACTTTATGAGTGACTGTGATTGAGTCTCCGCAGAGCCCGCGGCGGGGAAACGCGAAGAGGAAGAAAGAAAAAAATGCATATTTGATAAAGAAATCAACAGCGGGCTGCCAGTGCGGCACAAGAGCCCTTGAAAATTTCGCCCGTTGCTCCGGTAACCGCAAGGACGAATTCAGGTGAGCATGACACGAAAGCGAGAGTGCACACAAACTCTTCATGATTCTCTCCTCTTTTCTTTTTTCCCCTGTGTGTTTTGGCAGAGCCGTGGAAACGTGTTCCTCTGAGAGGTCCTGATCCTCGGACCCGGCTGGTTCTACGTTTATCACCCACGTTTGTTTCCGTTTGTCCATTCACTCCGTTTGTTTCTTTTTATTTGCTCAACAGGTCTTCACCTCATCTAATGTGGACTGGCGCTGCGAAACTTTTATCAACAAGCGTTCTGTGGCGGCGCAGCATTAGTGGCCTCGTCTTTATCCGACGGTCCTTCCCCACCACATCCACGTTATCTCTGTTAACTGTAATGCTTTTCACCGGATTCAAAAGATCCTTTTTTTATATATATTATTATTATTATTTCACCACGCCCTCGCCTTTGTGCTGCTATTTGGTTATGAATCCCACGGCTGAAAAAAAAAAAAAAAAAAAAAGCATCTCAAAAACTGTCATCTTTCAAGCGTGGATTTTTTTTTTTTTTTTAAACAATGCTTCAATTTTACTTTCAGAAGAATATTTTTTTATCCCCTCTTTTTTTTGCCACAGCTCTTGTTCGAGTGGTGGAGGTGAAGCCCATTATAAGATGTGTCGGCAGAAAGAATGAGTGAGTGGGTGAGGGGGGGTAGAGTGGCTCCATGAGGCTGTCATGCATTCTTTTAGCCTTATTCACTGAGCGTAGGCAGCTAATTCTTGTTTGCATTTACCAGGTTTACCTCAGGGGGAAATGTTTTATTATATGCTGTCTTTGAAATCGATGACTAATTGTGCTGTGCTTTTTTATTCTCCTACTTTCTAAGTGTCCACCCGTCTCCCAGAGCTCGGTTTCCTCTAAATCCCTGCTTTGCCTCTTCTTCTCCCCACCTCGTGTCTCCACGTAGACTCAGATCTGAGGATGACTTTGTTTTGAGAAAACAAAAAGAGAGAGAGGAAGTCGTTTTGTGCAGATAAAATATATAGAGATGCTTAAGTTGGACCATAAACGTCCTCTGCTTCAACTCAGTACAGTGTGGATGTGACAAATTTTGAACCGCAACGTTTTTCTGCTCACTTTGTGACAGGTCAACACCAAATAAAGTAAAATTAAAAAGGGGAAGCATCATACATTAATTTAAAATGAGTACCATAACTCAAGCACTGTCACCAAAAACACAAAGAAACCTCAACATCAGTTCAGTCAAGATTCTCAGAGGGACGACTATACTATCAATACTTTATTCAGATAACCTCTTTAAATTTTATTTTATTTTTGTGTTGTAGTTTCTCAAATCTAACTCAAAACATTTTCTTTTGATTTGCTCTCAGATGAACATTTTTGCCCTTTGTTTAATGAAAACATGCACACTAATCATGCTAATATGGCACTAAGGTATTCTGCAGATACCTGTAAACTTTGTCCAAATTGGGTTTGAACAAGATAATTCAAAGGAAAAACTACTAAAATGACTAAAGGTCAGAAGTTTGATGGCATATGATACTTGAACAAAAAGTATCGGTATCAGTATTGGATGTTGCCGATACTGACATGTATTTACTTGGTTTCGGCTCAATACAAAAAACAAAACAAAAAAACGTTATCACACGGCTCTACTGACAAGGGCTGGGCGATATGACTTATAAGATTTCTTTTTTTCATACTAGATCCGTTTTACAATTTTAACTTGAAAATGTTTCTTTAAAAATGGCTTTTAATTAAACCATCCCTCCTGCGAGTTGTGCAACAGGTTGCGACCGGGCTATATTTGTTCAACTATGAGAATATATTTATAATATTAGCAGAAGAAAGATGCACTGATTGATGCTGCAACGCAGAACAGATGAGACACACGCTGAGCTTTTGTTAGCGTTCAACATGAAGTTTCATTCTCCTTCTGGGTGCCCTTAAGCCTGTACACCAATGCAACAGGCCCCCCCTAGTGGCTGGATGTGGAACAGAGCTAAACAACTGGATCAACTCCATGCGACTTATAAAAAGAGAAGGTAAGATCAAAACTTAAAAAAAAAAAAATAAATAATGCTATTTAAGTAGTACTAGATTAATGAACTGTTTTCTGACCTAACTGCTTTAACATCCTCCAAAATTCTCCCTGACATGTTTTTAATGTTCTGTAATTAAGAAATTTTAAAAGTCTTCAAAATTATTTACAAATAAAAACTTGAGAGTGTTGCATTCATTTGTATTCTCTGTCCTTTACTTTGTTACCCATAAAAAATATGTACAGATAAGCTGGATTTATAGTGAAGTTAAATTGCGCACAATTAGTAAGTATTTAGTTATAGGGGGACTTCCAAATGGAACCACTTACTTTAGGACAGAGAATACAAATGAATGCAACACTCTAGAGTTTTTATTTGTAAATAATTTTGAAGACATTTATCATTTCGTTTTTTGTTTCACAACTATGCAGGTCTTTGTTTCGGTTAATCGCACAAAATCCCAATAAATCACGTCAAGGTTTGTTGTAACGTGAAAGAGGTTTAAGGGGTACGAAGGCAAAGTACTCCAGGTTGCAATTGGCCAAAAAAAAAAAAAAAAAAAAAAAAAAAAACGAGTGTAGGACAGTGATGCAGGCATGGGTTGACAAGAAAAGAGCAGATTAAGATAAATGGAGTGTGAGTCTAACTGAAAGGAAATCAGACAGCTTAAAAAAAAAAGCCTGAGAGAAAGAAAAAAAAGAACATTCTCGGGAAATGAGTCACTTCTAAGTGAAAGCTTTGTAATTTAAGCCACACATGGCGAAGGAGAAAGTGAGCTGGAAGGATAGATGGAAAGATAGAACGGTAAAAACAGACAGACGTAGACATTATCCATCACTAAAAAATCACTGGTTTTAACTACAGTGCAGTAGGTGGATTCAATTAGGCTGGTGGGCCGACTGTACCAGAAGTGGCAACACCTATCAAGGTTGATTTCGACATACAGTAATTATACACCAACAGAAAGTGCAGGTGAAAACTTATGCTGCCGTCTTATAGCGTAACCATATGTAAGCTATACTTAGTCTTTTGTTCTCTGTTTCAAGCTGATGCGTGTCAAGGCTTTCCATAGTCCGTCTGATTCATGACAATGATCTGAACAATCCTGGAATAAACAGGAATAAAAACCAACGACGGCCACTTTTAGCTGTGGCCTACAGACACAGGGAACTCACTATGCAGGATGCATTTAATCACCAATGCTTTATTTGGTAAGCTTGTTAAAGATTTTCAAAAAAAAATGTTAAAGAAAATCTTTTATTGTCTCAAACCAGACATCTCAGTTGTCCAGGTTTTTTTTGTTTTAAACATTGAATTTAGAAATGTCAACTATAAACTAACTGTTATTCAGTGGAAGGATAGTTAATCGTTACAGTAAGTACATGCCACATTGGTTTTCTCCATATTTCCAGGGGGGTGTTTTTTAAAGCTCAATTTGGCTCTAAGCACAGCAGCTAGACAGTCCCAGTAGAAAACCAAGCAACGGGCTCGACTCGTCGCTCCTTCATCGTTCATTTCTGATGGGAACTTGTGCGATGAGGCCATAGTCGCTCGTCATTGTCCAGTGTCCGGCGAAATTCGTGCCTGTGAAATTTCAAGCTCAACATAAGCAAGCTGAAAAAAGTTCAACTTATATTGGACCTTATGGTCGGCAGGCTCTGATGAGGTCTATCGCTGCCGTTCGTGGCTCCCTGTGTGTCGCGCCGGTAATGCGCCGCTAACTAGGTGAGCCCTGGTAGGAGAGAGGACTTTAGGTCGAAACTGGAAATCCAATTAATCTGAATTGCTAAATATATAAAGATATTAGTCCTGTATGATATGGCTGACAAAACATATCACAATATAAAGGTTTCATGTCACTCGATATTGGTAATTGTTGATTATTTTTTGTTTTAAATATCCGAAATGCTGTCAAACTGGTGGTGTGATGTGTCGTGTTTCATCCACAGTTTTCACTTTTCAGAATAGTTTTTTTATTTTTAAGCAGTTATGAGGCAAAGTGGCGATACTTTAAACTGCTGCTGCACAAGACGCTCAAAAAGTTGTTGCTAGGTAACCAAAGATTAGGTGTTATTTCTGAATATTCTAATCAGAAATAACGCTTATTTATTGATACTGATCAAGTGTCTATTGCGATATGTTTTTATTAATTTATTGTCCTGACCTCCAAATTATGCACATGCGCAACTTTGTTATTCTTTCTTATAAATTCTCAGTGTTTTGGTCTTTCTCAACAAGAACACGCTACGTTCAGCATGTTGAGTCAGTTCAGAGGGGGAGCGGGCTTCAGGGATGCAGGGGACAAAAGCATCAGCCTTAGCCTGCATTGTGTTCACACTGCAGTTCCAGAAGCTCCACCTGGTCTTTTGCAGGGGCTCTCCACAAGCAGAGTTATTTCTCTGTGCTTCAAAAAGTGTGACCTTACCGCGCAGCATGCTCATTTTGTCACTTAGGAGCTCTGTGGCGGTGACAAGGTTTGTCATTACGTGGCAACACGAAAAGTGCAGCGAGTGTCCTTGTTGCATCTGGCTCTCCACAGCGTACAGCCTGTGCACCCCTTTGCCCCCATTGTTGCACTGTATTGTAGGACATGGAGTTTGATTGGTATGGCTGATGTTTTGCCTTTTGACATTCTGGATCACTGGTCTTTGAGTTGCATTAAAGTTAGGACCAAGTTTGCATGTGCATCTGTGATTCGACTGAATTGGAAAGAAATGTGTTAATATCATATTAAAGTGTAAAGTGCCTTGATCTGTTGTAATTTGGTGCTATATAAATAAAGTGAATTGAGTGGAAGTTGTTGCTTCGCTGTTTTTGTCAGGGAATGTAAACAGGAAGAAATCTGAAATCCGATGCAGCACAGCGGCGTTTCGTCCGGCAACACCGTCAGAATTAAAGGTTCTTTTCTACGCAGTGTTTTAACTATTTGGTTACATTATACATCTTATTCACACAGCGGCCGTGTTTCAAAAATAAACTTGCTTGATGGAAACACTGATTTTGAGAAAACTGGTTTCTCGATAAAAAAGTTAGCTCGGAGGCGGATCTGCACCTCGAAGGCGGGGCTAGGTCCACCCAGGCGTCTTGCACAGCTGATAGATGGTTGCTACAGGAGATTATAGTATTTCTCAAATATACATAAGAGAATCAAGGCAACAAACACTATGTATGTTTTTGATGAGGGAATACAATTATAACATGATGCAAAGCTCAAAAAAAGACAATTTTACATAAAACTATCCCTTCAAATCTCAGTGATTCTTATTTATTTCATTTTAACTAAATCTTGCCTACTAGACAAGCAGCACTGACCCAGATGCATCAGGATGGGTTATTTTCTTGCCGTTTCGCATCCGACACTCCTTTACTGACCTTAAGATGTTTAACCGGAAACATCAGCATCTCTCTATCACACTTCCATACGTAAAAAAAGAAAGAAAAAAGTTCAGCAGCTCTCAGTCGCTGCGTCCTTTGAATCATCTCTCTTCAATCTGTTATTTCCCTCATTAATAAAAGAAAATCAAATTCATCACTTGTTTGTGCTGAATCTTATTAACCACGAGGCACTGTCTGTTTTTTTTTTTCTTTTTACATTTTTTTTTTCTTCTCGTTGTCGCTTTGAACGCAGCAATACCGAGACTTGAGCATAAAAGGTCTGATAAGTACCATTTGGCCGAACATGTCGAATCTGTTCAGTCCACATGGCCAACTGTACGTGAGTCATGTGTTTATCGTGACCAGCCGGGAGTCCTACCTCTTCTCTGGCCACCAGCTACCGTTTCATTTACCGATCCTCTGCACCCGTTCATCTCACGTCGCCTTTTGTTACAGCTCTTCGTCTCCGTCTTCACAACTTGGGGGGGTTTAGAGAAAGACGCCCAGCAGAACTATACTGCGGTTCTTCTTTGTTCGTTTTAAAAGGAACAAAAACAGAGACACATGTTGTGAGTCAGCTCAGTGTGTCACGACGGTCCATCGGGGAGAACGGCGTCCTGTGTCGATGCGTGATGTTGATCCCACGAGGACCGTGTTTTCTTTCCACCGACACGGCCTCGGTGAGCTGCGACAAGAATCATTACAGTTAAATTCATTCTGTCGATGTCTTTGGTCCTGTGTGTGACTCAACTAAAAATATGTGAGAGATGCTCAGGTGGGATTTTTTTGAGCAGATGAAATAAAAGGAAAATAATGAAGCAATACAGGTCAGCCAAAAGAGACAGGTGGGTTCTTGGAAAGAACAACAGCTGGTGGTACCAGTCATGTGACGTTCACGAACAATCCTGTCCAAAACAGCGACGTATTATAAAAACAAAGCAGACGTTTTGTGCGAAGGAAAGTTAGTAGAGCTAGTCCTTGGTTGAACGATTTCTTGTATTACTCACTAGCTGAAAAAACCCCATCTTAAATTCTTTTTTTTTTTTTTTTGATGACTTTCATAATTATTAGATATTAATTATTAAATGAGATAAAGAGAAGGATTCTCTTCCCAGACCCCAAATGGAGTCAACGCTCTGCAAGCCGCCGTTCCTCTGACAGCGGAAGGATTCTGAACAGGTTTGGAAAACGAGAGGGAAACCCCGTCCCCGTGCCACAGACATTCAGGTATTCAGGGGGATCAAGTTTTCCCTGCCAAGGTATGCGAGTCTCCCGCTCCTGCTGGAATCCGTCCTGTCATTGTTACTCAACTCTGCAGAAGTCATTCCAAGTCTGTGACAGAGCATCAGGGGGAGCTGCTGGCTCGAGTCCACAACAAGGGTCTGCCCGGCTGGCGATGCGGCGGCTTCAACGTCGTCCCCCGCAGCCGGCCGGCGGCTTTCATCTGCCTCCAGTCGAACTGTATCAAAGGGCAGGTAGGTGATAAGGCAGTGCATGGTTCTCCACCCACCCAGCCTTATCGGCGTGGCCTACATCGCGCAACATTCAGGTCATGCACTGAGCAGACCTGCCCTCGCGTGGCGTTTAAAGCCCTGCCTGCCACAGAGAGGAGTGGGCCGATTAAAGTCAGGGTGCAGCTCAAAACGGTTTCCCTTCATGAAATAAAGTCGACATGAAATGCCCGACAAAGGCAATTTGTTAAACTTAAGTGTGAAATATAATACCCTAAAAAAGAGAAGACAAAATCCTTACCAGGTATTTTTAGTCTAGTTTCTAGAGAAAAGGTGAAATAGTCAGCCAATGGATCATCATCAATATTAAGGAATTATCGACTCTAAACAAGCTCAAAACTTTTGTCTTGTTTTATGTGCATTATGATATTTGCACTAGAAAGTAGACCAAAGGTACTTGGTAAGATTTTGTGTTAAGCTACTTACAAGTAACTTTTCAGCAAGATACAGAAGTTTGGTTTAAGTCGACATTTTTCACACAAGTGAAAACTCCTGCAAACGGTACAAGTCTCATCAATACGAAGTTAGTTTTTACTCTAAACAACCTCCTGTCTCTTGCTGAAAAGTTACTTGTAACTTAGTTTTGTCTTACTTCCAGTCTACTAAGATATTTGCACTAGGAATTTAGACCAAAAATATTCGGTAGGATTGTGTTTATGCTGTGGCAACAACAGAGCCATTCCACAATATCACGTCATAAACCCGCTGACGTGACGTGAGGACGGGCCGTTTCGTTTGCTGTGCGGCACCGCGTCGCTGATAAGGATCTAGACATCAAATGTTTTCCCCCCCGGGCGTCTCTTAGCAACACATGTGCCAGGAACAGCAGGCTGAAGGTTTGAGGCCGGCTGAGGATTCGACTTAACATCAAAGAGGACTTTCACAAGCCGTGTGACGTCGCTGCGTGGTCCACCGGTCACACGCAGGTGGCAATGACCTGAGCTACATAACCTCCGGAGTGCTGGAAGTCAGAGTAACAGAGCAAACCTGCGCCGCTTGGCTCCGTGGAGGGAGCTGAAAATGAGGCTGAATCCCATTCATTTCTCTACTTGCTCCTTGTTCTTCGACCTCAAGAGGAATGAGGAGTGTCCCAGTTCTCTCTCACCTTTAAACTCAGACATCACACTGCAAAAACACTAAATCTTACCAAGTGTCTTTGGTCTAGCAGCTTTTAGAGCAAATATTTTAGTAGATTTAAAATATGGCAAAGCTAACTTACAAGTAGCTTTTCAGCAAGATACAGGAGCAGGTGTTAAGTGTTAAGTCAATTAATTTTTTTATGTTGATTAAACAAAAAAATACTGGCTCCACTGGCAGATTGTTTTATTTATAACTAGTACATTTTCATCAATATCAAGGAATTATTGACTTAAAATAAGCTATATATATATATGTATATATACATACGTATACATACTGCTCAAAAAAATAAAGGGAACATTTCACTTTAATTTTGTGTGTGGCTCCAAATCCAGGCCTCCATTGGTTAATAAATTTGATTTCCATTGATGATTTTTGTGTGATTTTGTTGTCAGCACATTCAACTTTGTACAGAACAAAGTATTCAATGAGAATATTTCATTCATTCAGATCTAGGATGTGTTATTTGAGTGTTCCCTTTATCCCTTTATTTTTTTGAGCAGTGTATATATATATATAAAAAAAAAAAAAAATATATATATATATATATATATATATATATATATATATATATATATATATCGGATAGATCGATCTGATACAGATACCAACTTGGTATCGATATTATCAGTATTTTTGGATCGATACGCCTGTGTTCTGTTTACCAGTGCCACAAATATAGAACCGAAACTTTCAGAAGACAAACATTAAGGGCCGATGAAGTAACACATTAAGTCATGCTTGTTTACATATTTGAAATAATTGAGACCTGACGATAGCTCGGCTTCTTGAAGGAGAGTCCCATTTGTCAGTGGTATATTTTAACCCCAACCTGAATTAAGCACCAAAGTATAGGGAGTATCCATGGGAACCGGGGATGTAGCCAAGCATTTCACTGAACTCTGCAGCTGCATAACAACACGTCATTTCCTTGGCTAGATTAATAACGACTGATAAACCACAGAGGGGCAGAGGAATGGACTGGACTGTCTGCAATATTTCAAAAATAGAAAGACAAAATCCTAACTTGTGATTTATTTATTTTTTTAACATCTATAAACCCGCATCCTTTCACGGCAGGACCTTGACAACACAAGTGTCTTGAAAGGCCTTTTCAGAGGCGCAAGGTCTCTCTGCTGAGGTTTTGTGCAGCAGAGAAAAGCAGTGCTTCGGCTTCCTGCGCCAACAGAAGTCATATTTCTAAATGAAAGGGCCTTTTGCAACAAGGCTGCAATCATGTTTCTCTGAAAAGACAGTGTGCCCTTTGGCCTCACATATCTGCTACAGGCTAGTAAAGGAAGGAAGAGAAGGAAGGAGGGAGGAGATGGGGGGGGACCTTTCATCTCCTTTTTTCTTCACCTCACCTTCTCTTCCTAACATGGAGCCTCTAAATCTCTGCCTTCCTTCTCCTTTCAGTGTTGTGTCAGCATCCATCTGTCCGTCCATCCATCCATCTTTAGGTATTTGGGCAGGAATTAGCAGCTGACGCCGGAGCGTTGTTTCCCACGCCGAACACTGAGGGGTTAACGGAGCGGCGTAGGAGTAGTTTCGATCTGTCAGGTAGGTCAGGTTTCTCCTAACTCCACTGCATACCTGGGTGAAACTGCATGCATTTGCATGCCTGCCGATGAGACGGATGAGAGTGTGCGTGTGTGTGTGTGTGTGTGTGTGTGTGTGTGTGTGGGGAGTGAAATAAAGTAATTGTTGATGTCCTCAGATGGCCAATCGGTTCTCTGTATTTTACATCTGCTGGTTTGCTTGCCTGTTCATGCAGGGGAAGCTGGCTGCAGACTAAAGGAAGGAAAAAGGAAACAAAGAGACATTGGATATTTTTGTTTTAACGTACGGGGCGCAGGCTGGGTGGCGTCCTGGGTGACTGAGTCGTAAATCCTCGACTCAGTCGGTGTTTGCGTCCCAGTTGCTGTTTGGGCGGTTTCACTCATTCTGAACAACATTTACAACCAATGAAAACTGGTGCCTCGGTTTTCAAAGTCACTTATTGTGAATTGTGTCGTCTCAGTTGCACACGGAAACACAGCGATTGCGGAATATCGACAAAGTCTTGCACGTTCGCAATGGAAACGCAGCTTCTGTCATGCAGTAGACCTTCAGTCAGAGGCTTCGTCAAAGCCGCTGTGACAGACTGCTACAGAACGATTCAGACTGCCTTCTCACGCTCTATTGAATATTAATTTTATTCTGATAATACTTTCTTTTTCTTTTTTTTCTATTTTAAATAAAAGTAAATCCAAACAATGAAAATCGTGATCTCTGTTAAATCACTGTGAAGGGGATGCTGGACCTCGTATGGAAACGCACCTCGTCTCTCCTGCCGGTTCCCTAAAGGAGTTTAAAAATGACCCAGAAGACGCTGAACGTCTTTATAATTCACACTGCCTGTCTTGCTACAGATATACTCGATGAACTGACCGGGGCGAGAAACAAAAGCAGAATAAATTTGTCATATGAAAGGGCGAGAGGGAGAGAAACAGGATTGATATTTCAATTTCTAACGCGCACTTATATGGCGAGCGTTCATCTGCGACTGAGTCATGTTATGTTTATGTTTTCAAATCCTGTGGGGAAATGTAAGAGGCAGAACGCTCTAAACGGCAGCATGCATGATAAAGCCGCTCTGCTGTCGTTTCTTTTCTCTCTCTTTTTTACACGAGTTTGAGTGTGAACAGCCAGCGAGACGGCGTCTTTGTCTTTGTCTCGCACAATCGCACAGACACTTAGAAACAGGCAGACCTGGAGGTGGTAGCACACATGGTTGTGAGAATAATTTTCTGAGAGGTAAGTTTTCTCTTTTTTTAATCTGTTTTTTCTTCTTTTTTTTTTTATAGTGAAATATATGCACATCAAGTAGCCTGCCAGAGTCCTTCTTAGCCCATGGAATTGCTTCATGTTTTGTGGCATTACAGCCACACGCTTCAGTGGATTTTATTGGAGTTTTATGAGAAAGTAGCGCAGAATAATGAAGGGCAGGGAAAATGATGTGTGAAAAAGGTTTTGACTGTTTTTTGGTTTGTTTTTTTTTTTACAAATAAAAGTCAGAACATTGCAGCCCATTCAGTTCCTTTTCATAAAAAAAACTTTTCAGAATGAACAACATCAGGAAGCAAGCTTAGGTTAGGAAACAATATCCAATATCTGAACATATTAAATGTATATGTATAAAAACAGGGGCAGAATCATGTGTTTTCTAGGCACATAGAGCCATTTCACAGCATAATCAATGACAATTACGCTTCAGTTGATATAAACATACATATATCAAATATACTCAAAAGAAATTTGACTTTCTGATTTAATGCCTTGAAATTGGGACTCTGTCTCTTTAAGAAGCTCCTGCTCCTTCTGAAACTCCGCCTTCAGGAAGTCATCCCAACATGGCTCCTCTACTAAGCCTTTAACGACATTTTTACCAGCGTTTCACTGAAAAGTAGCTCCTGTAATGAGCTCAGCAGATCCGCAGCTCCAATCAGGTTTTTGCTAATTGCTGCTGGCTAGTCTGAAGGAGCTGAGTAGGGGAGGGCTGCTCTGTGAGGCTGAAACTTGGAAACTGCTGCTCTGAGGAGGAGTTTTGTCCTTGGAGGTGGAGCTAAGGCCTCCCAGGCATTTTGCACGGCAGGATGGTTGCCATGGGCGATTAAAAGATTTCTCAAATTTGAATGAAAGAATCAAAGCAACACTCCAGGAGTGTTTTTGATTAGGTAACAGCACCATAACATGACATACAAACCATGACACTGTCCCTTTAAAGGTTCAGGAACCCTTTGCAGGTGTTTGGAGTTAATTAGGTGATTATGCCGTGACACCATGAATTTCCATCAACGGCCTCTATCATAATATTCTAGATTTCAGAGACACTGAATTTGGGTTTTCATTAATCTACAAGCCATAATCATCAAAACTGCAAGAAACAAAGGAATATTGGAACATATCACGCTATATGTTTTATGATTCCACATAATGAGTTTCACTTTCTGACATGACTGGGAAGAAATCCAGAACGCTTACGCAACATTCAGAGACGTCGTAGTAAAGGAGTCCTGCAGCTCCTGCTTGAGGCGAGCCGAGTCCAGCCAACCATCGCTACTATAAGCTAAATGACATATTAACGCAGATGTTTTAAACATATGCACACAGTCACACACGCACCTTGTTTAATCCCTTTCATGGCGGGTGGCTGTGCAGGCGGATGCTGTTTAAACAGAGCGGGGCCCTTGATGTGGGGGCCTCTAGGGGCCAGGGTCTATGTGTGTGTGTGTGTGTGTGTGTGTGTGTGTGTGCCTCTCTGAGTTTTCTGGCCATGGGAACAATGGTCCTTTAGAATGCGAGGTTACTGGTGCGCTGACCCCTGGCAAATAAGAGCCATGTTCTGGCATTCCAGGCCTGATTGGCACTTTGAGCCTGCAGGGAGCTCAAAGGAGACACAGGAAATGTGACCAGTGTAATTGGTTATATATTAGCGGCACATTGCCCCCCTCCTCTACCCACCCCGTGTTTAAATGATGGAACATTCTTCAGTGACACTTAGGTGGATGGGGCCGGGATTCCACCAGTCAGAGAGGCCGAGGGGGGAAGAGAGGGAAGAGGAGTCGGAGGCGAAGATGAACGAAGGGCGGCGAAGATTTGTTCCCGTCTGCTTCAGAGAAGTGGGAGACTTTCGAAAATGAAAGTGGCGGATAAAAAAAGAAAAAGACCTCTTGGGTAAGGTGGGAGGCGGGGCGGGGTGGGCGGTGGGGGGGGGTCATCTCCTGAAGCCTTGTGTATTTACCCCCAGTGGTGGCGGTGAGTGGGGCTGCTGGGGTCACGATACGCTCGGGACTCTCCCTCTGAAGCGTGGCGGCGGGGGCAAATCAGTAGCTTGACCTTTGACCTGGGGGGGCAGAGGGAGAAGGGGGGGGCTCTGCCCTTCATGAAGGCTTCATCTCACTCCGACGCTCGTGGGCTTGAGCGCACTTCAAGCCCAGAGTAACTGGGTGATCTAACGATTATTCTGGCGATTGATCAAAAATGTAATAAAATATTGGTAGATCCTGCCATAACAGCTTTACTAACATAGGAAATCAATGATAAACAAAATGTTCATATCTGTGTAGCTTCCTAATATTTACTTTTCTGTAGCTTAGAAGATTAACTCGTTTAAGTCAACCTGGACAAAAATTAAACAGAAATGTGAACTGATGATCAATTTAATAATAAAAATAAAAACAATAAATAAAGCAGGCTCACAAAGACACTTAGAAAAATGTGTGTACTCAAGATTTCTGAGTTTCTTTCTAGCAAGTTTCCCACTTTTTAAGCTCATCAGTTCCTGAGTTCTTTCAAGGAAATTTCAGTTTTTTTTGGCAGAAATTAACTCCCCCAGCCCTTTTTTTTTTGTCTATCTACAATGGCCCTAAAACACCGTGGTACGTTACGGCCTTAGCTTGAGCGCGATACATATCTGTCAAAATAACACATGTTGGTGTGTAGAAGCCGTTTGACAGCCCATCAGTGATTCAGGCACAGAGCCGCGTCAGAGGAAGGAGCTTTTATCCCCGCCCTGCAGTTCGGCTGCTTTCAGGGAATAAAGAGACGGGTGATAATTTATTCACTACCCACCCACTCAAAATAAAATGTTTCTCGGTAAATACCATTAGCCCGATAGAAACGAACCCTATAGCTCGCGCGGACTCTGGATGAGCGAACACAGGCACTGGAACACACACACACACCTGGGTATGCGCCCTTTGGCGAAATGCAAAACACACAGATCTCGTAAAATAACAAGAGGTTGTCAGTTTCTGTCCGTCAGGCCTTAAAGTCCTCTGGGAACCATGAGAATCTTGTCAAAATGGACCACCCACTCCCGTAGGTACACAGATGAAGTTCACACGAAGCTGACGACAGCGGCCAAACGCTTGAAAGAGGAGAGCGTGACCGCCGCTCTGCTTTACATTTACACGTCTCAGGGGTTTCCAGAAGACGCCGCAGCCTGCACAGGTACTCAAACACCTTACATTTTCTCCCGTTTTGTCTCATTACAGCCACAAACCTCAGCGTACATGTTTGAGATATTTGGGCGTCATCAAATCTGGGTCTCAGCAGGTTTTCTACGCTGAAATGTGAAAGGCGTTTTGTGATTTGTGTTCGCCCCCCTGTCATCCTGACCTTTCCAAATAAAATCCAGCACAATCAATTGCCCTTTTTTGATTTTCAGTATAAATTCAGCTGTTTTGTGAACGTTCAATTAGTTTGGTAATCATTTATCCTGACGATTAATCGAAAAGGGAAACTGGCACATTCTGCTGAATGTTCATTTAACCACTCAAGCTTATTTTATATAATTTTAGAAATATATTTTTAAAAATTCAAAGAAAATAAATATGTTGGACTCAAGAATTAATACTTGGAAATCATAAGGTGCTTTCCCCCCCCACCTTTTTTTTTGTTCTTACAAAATTTGAACCAGGTGAAGCTAAATCCGCCTCCTGAGTTCTAGATTGAACAGATTTACAGAAAAACAAGTTGTTTTGTTATCTTAAATGTAAAATGTTTATATTTTTTGTAGTGTTGACTTAATTACTGCTCAGAGTGTTGTTCTTTCAACAAATATTTTTCTTTTAGGTTTGTGTACTCCAGCCAACGATTAATCGATTACTAAATTAGTTGACGATTATTCCAACAATCCATTCATCACGATTAATCGTTTCAGGCAAAAACGATTAGTCGTTTTATGATTCAGTGAGATTAATGTAAAAGTGAATATTAAGGCTTTCCTGCATATTTGGTGTACAACGAACAGTGAACCCACCGTCCCCATGATGGAACACATTGATGGTGAATCGCAAAGCAACGCACAGGTTGCTTTTATTTTTGAGAGCAAATCAGCATCAAAACTTCCCTCCAACTAGATTGCTGCTATTATTTCTGTAAACCTTTTACTGTATAATTCTATCTTTTTAGGATTATAAAAGCTATAATCCTAACTCCTAAACTTTTTACTGTATAATCCAACAACTCCATCAAGAGGTTCAGCCTGTCCCCATAACAGTGGGAATAGTTAAAAACCTTGTAACCTTTAGCTAGGTCTTTAGCAAGAACAACAACAAAAATTGAACTAAAATTGGAACCCAAGACATTCGAGGTTTGAAGATAGAGAGAAGAAAAAAATATTGTCCCACAATCTGGAGTCAAAAAACAAACAAAACAAAAACCTGATCTATAAATGAGGTCAGTAAAAAGTGCAATTAGCAGTTAACAAATCGATTATGTACCAGTAATGTTTCAAACTTCCATTCAGACATTCTAGGCCTAAATTAGTAATCAGGTTTTACATTAATCACAAATTAGCTTGCTTAATGATTCAGGCATCATATGTTCTGCAACAAACATCACATCAGTCGTTCATTAAAAATACATTCAATAGGATGACAAGTCCAGGCATCGTGGGAACTTCACCGATGATGCTACAAGCATTAGCATGTGAAAAGATGCCAAAAACACCAGAAAAATAAACTACAGGGTCAATGGGAGTTTATCCGAATTGTTGAGGACTCTTAAGACAAAGCTAATCAGCAGTCTTACTTCTAAATAGTTTTATACACAAACTTATCAAAAATAACCAAACTCCACTATGCTAAGTTCTGTTCCGCTAACACTGAAAAACAGATGAGATGCGACCTGAAAACAGAAGCTAGCAGTGAAATTAGCATAAACCTCCACACACAAACTGATCCAAACAGCCTGCATGTCAAGCAACTCGCTGCTGAATCTGGTAGCTCCACATCACTGGATGTGGTGGAGGAGTTGCGTTCCAAACTCCTCAGGTTTTGGGACGTGAAATGCAGCAGACCGCTGCACACAGCCTGCACTTTTACAACAGTGCCCCCGGAGGCTGGAGGAATGAAAGGGATGGTGAAGTTAGCTAAATGTCCACTGTCACTTTATTGTTTTTTCCTCATGTCTAGTGCCCAACCTGAAAAGCTGTGGCGCCCCCCAGTGGCAGAGCTCCCCCACACGTTGAGAAGTTTAGATCAGATATTCATGTGTTTTAATGGCGTAGGCACTAATTGAGAATTTGTGGTGACCATTGAAAATGACGGGTCACAGGCGAACCATTCAGTCTGACTGAACGGGCAAAAGCTGATTTTTATTGGATAAAATGAAGAAGCATCCTTTGCCTTTTCATGTGCCATTTTGATTTGGTGTCACGATCCGTGTTTCTGTGTGTTTATTTTTGAGTTTTTCTGTGTAGTCCTGTTCCGTGAGTCTGTCTCTGCGTCTTCCCCGTTGATTGTTTCCCAGGTGTGTCTCATTCCCTTAATTACCCCGTGTGTATTTAAACCCACCTGTTGTCTGTGTCCTTGTCTTTTGCTGTCTTACACAAGTCGCCACTATCTGTACTCTCCAGTAGAACTGCCAAGTCCTGGTTTGTGTTTGCTCCCGTTTAGTCCTTATTATCAGTTGCTAAAGGCATTTAGCTGCGTGCTTGTTTCCTGCCGTGCTGCCTGTTCTGGACTGTATTCTGAGCATATTATTATTAAATTCTTCATTTTCACCATCTTACCTGGGTCTCGGCGTCCTCTCCTCACCACCTCAACCACCCATTATGACATTTGGTATATAAAATCACAGTAAAAAGAGGTTTGTGATAAAAAGTTCTAAGACGTAGGAATACTTTTGCAAGGTGCTGTGTATTTTGCAGAACAGAAGCGGGCTGCATGAATTTAACACGTCCAAATTCCCAGAAGCTCCTCAACAGTTGGCAGGATCTGTGCAAAATCGACAGGCTGCAAACCCCCCCCTCTCCCCCACCGCCCCACACTCCCTCTCCTCTTTTACCCCAGCAGGATCCAACATCCTCATTTTCGGCCCCCCCCCTCACCTCCCCTCCGCTTCCAAAAGCTCAGAAAAAAGATTGCTACATTTCCAAGAACCGTTTAGCGAGGCGTAAATTTGACCGAGTGGGAGATTTTCGCTGATCGCTGATAACGGGAGATTTGTTAGCGCTGCTTGGGTCATCTCGAGTGAATACAGATTGGGAAATCGCGTTGAAGAATAGCGTGCAGCGAGTGAAGTAGGAAGGCAGAGAGGAAACATGCAGAGGAAGAGCAAAGCGGCGACCTTGAGGTACTCCAAACGCGCCGTGAAATGAAACGCCCCCGCAAACTAACGGGCTCACAGATCCACCATCCGCATCTCCACTTCCGGTATCAACCCACAGCATCTCAGAGTCAAACCCCCATCGTGTTTCACCGCACATCTGTTCGCACTGCCTGCACAAACAAGCTTATTTTAACTGTTCCACCGCATATTTCAAGTGTCCTCATCAAGCCACGACTCTCACGCGCGCACACACACACACACACACACACACACAGTCGTCTTATGTGTAAACGTAAAGAGGGGAGGCGAGTTGGTTCCCATCCTGGATTGTTCTCCATCCCAGTTGCATTCCTTCGCATTCCACAGCAAGGTGAACACCGGGGCTGAGGAGAAGCATGTCTGTGGACGTCTCCCTGTCAGGCCGCTGTCTTCATTCAAAGAGACCCACCGCCACCATCGAGGCTTCTGCATTCATCCTTTTTCTTTTTTTTCCCCCCAAAAACCCTTTTGGGGGGATTGCGTTACTACGTTGTACATAGAAGAAGAAAATCAGAAAGGCTGGGGGGAAAAATTTGTAACAAAACAAAAAAATGTCTGAAAATTTGAGATTAATCTAGAAAAATACAGGGAACGTTCTGAGTTTGAAAAGTCCCAAATTTTCCAGAAAATTTTTTACATTTTTTGAATAATCTCAGAATAACCTCAAATTTTGAGATTAATCTAACCAGATGGACATTTCTGAGTTTTTTCTAGAAAATTTTAAACTTTCAAAGCTCAGAAATGTCCAAGTTCTTAGATTATTCTCAAACTCTGAGGTTTTTCTAGCAAATCTTTTGAGAAGAAACTCAAAATTCCTGAGATTTTTTGTCAGAAATATACTCTTTTTTTTTTCTTTCAATCAACATTGGTCCTAATACGTCATCATACTTGAGATGAAGAAGAAAACAAAAAAATCGTAGTCTGGCGGCGACAGCAGTGATGCGGCAGCAGGAAGCTGCCCAGAGGCCACAGGAAGTGCTTGTTGGGAAGCGAGTTAAAGGTTTACGCCGTACGTCAGTCACGCTGCTCTGATGGGCCGAGACAAGACGTCTGCTGAGTGACCGACAGCATGAAGAGACACGACCCCTGTAAAAGAGCAACAACAACAAAAACAACCTGCATTGGAAATGTAATCGCAAAACACAGGCGCAGGGATTACACAGGCATTTAACAAGCTCTTTGTGGGGGTCAAAGTTGACAGAAGGCCCCCCGAGGAAAACGAGTGGAGCGAGTGGAGCGAGTGGTGCTGGCGAGGCCATGGAGGAATGCAGCACAGGCAAATACTGTAAATCTTAACCAGACACGATGGAAACGTTTCAACCCCTAAAAGCGAGGTTTGCAAACTTCCTCCTGGCTGTATATACAGTTTTTATTTCAGAGCTGGAAGACCTTTTTTTTTTTTTTTCTTTTTAAATCTTCTTTTGTGAAGCCAAGCTTGGGTTTCCTGAAGCAGTGGTACAGGTAACAGTAACATGTTTAATCCCACAGAAAGGAGCCTGAGTCCGACCGTAGATAAGACGAAGACAGGAATCCGTCTAATGCCCCTGAACTGTGAGACAGAAAAGAAAGGGGGCAGCAGATCCCTGGGACCACCCAGGAGCCACACGGATAACTCACGTTTAACGTTGCTCGGCAGATTTATGTCGCAGACGCAGGAAAATGACCAGTCTCTCAAAGTTTGCTGTCATTTTCTGTTTTACCTCAGTGTGGATTTTTGGCATTCTTTTGGTTTGCATTGTTTTATTTTATCATCAAATCAGGCAACAGCTCTTTAAAAGAATTCTGAAATCAAAGGGGGGAAAAAAGAATCTAGTAGATTTCTTTGGGTTCGCAGCTTGTTCTGTGGCTACCTGCTTACACTGCAAAAACACAAAATTATAGTTTCCAGAGCAAATATATTATCTAACCCTTATCAGACAAAACTATAAAACTTTCAGCAATATATAGGAGCTAGTTTTTACACAATAATTCCTTAATATCGATTTTTTTTAAAAACTCTACTCGCTCCATTTGCAGATTATTTCACTTATAACGTGGAAAAAATGTTTTAAGTTAAGTGAATGCCAGTGGATTTGGTAGTTTTTCAGATATTAAGGAATTATTGAGTTGAAATAATCTCCCATATCTTGCTGAAAAATTACTTGTGACTTTTCAGCAAGATATGGGAAAAAATTACTTTGTCTTATTTCAAACAGGAATACACCCATCCACTTTTTCCCTTTCGATACTAATATCAATATTGATATGGACATCAAAGGTTTAGTATCGGCAGATTCCAATCCGGTACAGAAAAACAGAGCTGAGCTGACTTGGATGTCGTAAACTCCACATTTATTTGGTAACTCTGCACCAGTGCAGGACTCTGACCCAGATTGTGAAGATGATGTTGTATTTCAAACATGTAAAAACAACTTTAATTTGTTCAGTCAGTGGGATCAGGAGTAAAACATCCAATGTAAAATAAATAAATAATAAATAAATATTTTTGTAAAAAATAAATAAATAAACTGCAACAAACTTTCCTTCAGATGGTTTAGAAATTCAGTTAGGAATTGCAAATATAATGGAATATAAATAATAAAGAATGACGTCGTTAATCTAGAAATTTTTTATTTATTTAATTTTTTTATGTATCAGGACCGATGCAGATATTATGAAATCGCTGCATCTCTATTTTCAAGTGTAATAAGATATTTGCACTAGATAGAAGCTAGACCAAAAATATTTGATCATTTGTAACATTTTGTGTTTTTGTAGTGCAAGTTGAAATATCTCCTCCACATGCCTCTTAAGTTGAGCAACTCAACCATTGGACCTGCCTAAAAACACACAAAAACAGATAATTTAATATAAAAAAAAAAAGCTGAATGTAAAACTAATTTAAACCATTTTATTAAGCTAGGAAAATAATTTCCAATATTTTTCCTTGACAACAGGTCAGGATTAATGAAGATCTCCCTGCGTTGCGTTTACCTGCTGGGTCAGTCCGGGTCAAGCAGATATTCCTGGACCAACAGCTCCCTCTTGTGTTCTTATTTACTCACTGCATCGCTGGGGACTCATCTGTAGATTTACCGGGAAACAGATTGCAGACAAAGTGAAGAGCGTCGCAGTGAAAGCGGAACATGTCTGGTGTGATTTACAAAACCGGCCTGTAGATGGCAGTGTTTCACATGTTTCCGTGGTGCCCATGTTTCAGTGAAACCAGGCACATTAGAACGGATGTGTTCCAGTGTTCACAGAAAGAGAAAGAGCTGCATAGATATAAGATTTAATCTGTTATACCTCTTTCTGCAGTCAGATTGGAAGCCTGTTTCTTCCTCTGGGCCCGCTGGCTGTTTTTATTTTTGCACGCATCCTGACCTTTGTGTTTGAGCGGCGCGTTCCTGTGGTGACTGTGCCTGAGAAAAGAAAACAGTGTTAAAAAAAAAAAAAACGAAGAAAATCTGCCATGTTATCGACCGGAGCTGCAACTCTTGACATTATTTCTGCAGAAGAGTTCAGGTGTGTGTGGGCGTAATGCCTGCCTCACGATTCCAGGACAAGAAATGGCCGGGCAGATATTCTGCTGCGGCCATCATGAAAGGCTTCCTTTCATGCGCTCCCTCTCACACATAAAAATACCAGAGAACATGCATCACTGTACTGAGAAATGTCATTGTGTGTTTATACATGTATATATTTTACTGTCTAATGTATATTTTCCGATGTATGATTTTATAAGATAATCTTCTGTTGGGTGAAAATAGGAAACAACTCACACTGAGGTTTCATCATCCAACCCACATAATAACAGAAGACAGGAGAGCAAAAAAAAAACAAACAAAAAAAAAACAGAACATCACTCATGGAAAAATGTCGAGACAATGCACACTGGTAGCTAATTAAACCGTGGCCAAGCACACGTATGCCATAATTAGAGCCAAATGTGGTTCAGGAAAAACATATTTGAGTGTTTGGCTGTTTACTTTGTAATTCTTCTCTTGCTTTGGCCGAGTCAGTGCAGGCAGATTGAATCGTGTTGCTGCCTGAGGCCAAACGAGGCAACGCAGACGCACAGCACAGCGCCGCTCTTTGTTTTTCCCCAAAAGAGAGGAAAGATGCAGCTCTGGTCAGTGATGAGAAACACCAGAGCTGCATTAACCCTGGTGTAACTGCATTACCATAATTCAAAAGGTTGTACGTTTATATATATATATATATATATATATATATATATATATATATATATATATATACTCAGAACTACATTTTGACTTTTGAATGAAAATGTAACGCTCAACAAAACGTCGTCCTCCAACTTGTTTTTCTTATTTTCTCATTAAAACAAATCCTCCTTTGTTCATAAAATGGCTTTTTGTTTCTAAGCAGCAGCACAGAAAGACCTCTCTGAACCAATTTTTGAAAAATTGTTCTAATTTGTTACAGCTAATTTTACTTGTTTTGTTCAAGCTTTAATTCTCATTTCAGAATTATAATTATATAAATTCAAATCTGAATAACGGCTTGCACTAAACTACTATAATGAACTGTAACAAATTAGTCTTAGTTCTTTTTTCTTTTTTTCTCTTAAGTTGGTTGGAAGAAACATTTTTTTCAGTGAGGGCTCCGGGGCGGGAAGCGTCATCAGTTACCAGTCAGTCCCTGCCTCTGGCTGGGATCGCTGATGTCAGTGGAAACACGGGGAAGGAAGTGGCAGTGAAGGGGTTCGGCTGTGTCTCGGTGGGGGGTGAGGGGTCGTGTGGGGCGGGGCGCTGGGGGGGGGGGGGGGACATATTCCTCAGGATCCAGGAAACAGACTCTGACACAGGAAGCAGGAAACCTGCTAGTCACATTAGCCACAGGGTCATCCCAGGGAAGGTAAGGTCTCAGTGGAAACGCTTTGCTTTATAACAACTTTATTGGAACAGCTGCAGAAATACAATCTCAGAGAGAAAAAAAAATACGAATAAATAAAAAGTTTGACCTGTGTTCAGCAGGACAAGAACCTGGAAGCTCCTGCGGCGATGCAGCGGTACCTCAGGAGGGAACTGCTGTTCTGATTCTCCCTGAATGCGAGTTGTAGCACATGGTTCTGACTTGGGCTGAGGTCAAAGGTTTCTTTTAAGAGAACGGCTGCATTAAACTGCATTAAACTGAGTTTTGGAAAAATGCGGAGCGGGTTTTAGGCCCGAGGTGTGTTTTGTTTGTATTTCTAATATAAATTTAGCTGTGAATTTGCTGTAAACACACACGGTGTGTGTTTGATCTGTGTTCAGGTTTATTTCTGCAGGTTTTATCTGAACATTTTCCAGGTTTTGGACTTTCCTCATAACACAGGAAGACGTGTGTGTAGCAGATCCTGAGCTCAGAGAGAAGCAAACTTTCCAGAATGTAACTTGGGACGAGTGAAAATGTGTTTTTTGTTATGTGGTTTATTTTTTTTATTTTTTTTT
Organism: Poecilia mexicana; assembly: GCF_051168715.1. Lineage (NCBI taxonomy): Eukaryota > Metazoa > Chordata > Actinopteri > Cyprinodontiformes > Poeciliidae > Poecilia > Poecilia mexicana. The sequence goes on from NW_028263371.1 coordinate 17,075,724, forward strand.
GTGGCGCTATGTCGTTTTTAACTGGGACGTCCCTTTTGACGTCACTACTACATAGTGAGACTTGATTAATCCTTCACTATTAATCGCTGATGATCACGTTCAACAGATTCTGCACATTTCAAGCTAAATTAACTAATAAAATCTATTTTTATTAATTAAAGTTTATTAGTTAAAATAAACTGGACAATGCCATGACAAGGGAGTTTTTAAAAATGTGCACATTTTTAGTTTTTCTGGCAAGTATTTTGACAGAATTTTCCCTGTGAGCACTTTCTAAACCCCCAAAACATTTATTTACTTTTCAGTCTGTCAGATTTTGTTTCTATTTTTCTCGTCTTGTCTGGATTTAACTGTTGATTCTGTTAATATTTCATTCATCCATGTTCTTACACCCTTATCCCAGTGGAGAAACCAATTAACCAATTAGCAGGAGTACCTGGAGAGAACCCTCCATGCACAGAGAGAACATACAAACTCCATGCAGAAAGACTCCGGGGTGCAGGTTCGTATAAACACCTTTTCAATTTATGTAGCACTTATGAATTAATTTCATTTGACTTTGATTTGAATTTGTTTGATTTGCTGTTAGAATGTTATTAACTATTATTATGTGCGTCTGAGAGTTTTGGACTGAATACAACATAAACTAAAAGCAACACACATTTTAACAACCCACTCAAAGCTGTTTTTTTTTTGTTGTTTTTTTACCAGCCCAGTTTTCTACCCAATCTGTACATGTTCTGCCAAGACACTCCTAGAACAGAGGAGAAAACAAAGTGTCGTCAGTTCTGGTTTATGAGCTCTTGAATTTTATTTTAACACATCATCATCTGGGCAGAACATGTTTTCATACTATTAGCAGCTAACTGAGCCCGGTTCTGCTAACTGAGCAGAACTGGGCTCAGTTAAGAAAACATGTAAGATCCAATAGAAGTGCAGACAGTTCATCTGTGATCTTTAGCTCTTCAAAAGTGGTAAAACAGTCTTGTTGGTAAATTTATGTGAAGTATTTATGGTTTCCTCAGCCCAAAGTGAGTAAAGCCCCCTGGGGCCCCATACGAGTCACTAAATAGAACCTGAACCAGAGTCAGAGCAAGTTACAGGACCGAGGGAGAGCAGCTGATGATGATCTGTTGACTGTGAGGCTACTCAGTCCCAGCTGAGGTTCAACAAAATTCAGTTCAATAAAAACCATTTGATTGATTATGAATTGACTAACCAATGATTGCATCAAGTTGTTGACTTTGTAGCAAAAGGGAGCAGGGAGCAAGGGAACAGGGAGCAAGGGAACAGGGAGCAAGACGTTAATGCAAGTACACCGCTGTAAAAGAAAGCAAGAAAAAGAAAGAAGCAAGAGAAAAGCAGACTGCATTAACTCATGGCCTTTTGACTTTGGGAAAGAAATCCTTTAATCTTGCCTCGCAGAGCACCGCTCCCTCACAATCCCATCACTCAGCTCCTTCAGACTAGCCAGCAGCAATTAGCAAACATCTGATAAAACTGCACATCTGCTGAGCTCATTATAGGAGCTGCTTCTCAGTGAAACGCTGGTAAAAACTTTGTTAAAGGGTTAATAGAGGAGCCATGTTGTGATGACTTCCTGGAGGCGGAGTTTCAGAAAGAGCAGGAGCTTCTTAAAGAGACAGAGGCCCAACTACAAGTTAAATGACAAAGTCAAATTTCGTTTACGTCATTTTTATGTATTTCTTTTACGTCATTTTTAAAAATATTTTATACATGTAGCATTTTTATGACAACGAAAGTTAACATAGGTACTTGATTATGCTGTAAAATGTCACTGTGTATCACTGGATTTCAACTGGACATGTTTGTCCCGTGAAGTGGTTTTTTAATTGGCTCTATTTAATGTATTCTAATTTAAATTGCATTAAAGCTATGGGTGATTTTCTGTGTCTGGCGACTTTTTCATGAGTTGCAAAAAAACAATGGTTGTCTTCTACAGTTCAATCTTGGTGACATTTCAGATGTTCCACCACCTTAAAAGCTAAATCCATCACTGAATTGAACGATTAAATTTAAATGAAACCATTCTTTCCTGGTAACGTTTTATGTATTTCATCTTTTTCTTTCTTTTTTGTGAACACATCAAGACTGTTTGCATTTGTTTCATGTTCAGTGTGAAATTATGGCCATCTGCGGAGTAGAAAACAACAAACTCGGCCAGGAACGTTTTCCGTCTCTCCTCCTTCACAACGCGCTGCCCTGACTTGAGCCACAGTGTTTGGCTTTCAAACAGCCAAACCAGCCACGAAGCTGGAACGCGTTCGCCGAGTCATATATACACCAGTCCCCCCAACACGGAGTTGGAGCTGATTAACAGATTCCCCCTAGTGAACGTGTTACAATTCTTGGAAATGCTCCAAAACCAACAATTTTAGTTTGTCTCCTTTTGTGGTCTTTGCGCATGTGGTGGAAAAACATTTCCCTCGCCGATCAAAGCATAGCTTTTGGAAGTTCCTGTTGTCTGACAGAGGCTTTGCTAAAACAGCTTCTCATGGTCATGTGTGTAATGGTGTGAGAAAGTCTGCATTAAAGGGACTCTGCGCCCTCTGGGTCTGACGCTGTGGAAGTCCTGCTGCTGTTGTCTCTGTGATAATGTCAACATCGGGACGGCGCAGACTGTCCGCCTCGCCGCTCCTCAATGGGGAGCGGCGTATCCGTATCAAAGGCGGGACGCGGCGTTCAAAGCGCGGGGACACTTGAAAGCTTAGCACCGGCTCAGTTCTGGAGTACGTGTTGGTTTTTGAGAGCTTTGTTGCAAATAATGTCACATCTATAGCGCAGACAGTATCTCATTCCTCTTGTAATCACAGCCAAGTCTGTTAGCGAAAAGGCGCTGCCCGGCGAAACCAGACACTTCAGCCTTGAATTGCCTTATTTGCTGAAAATGTCCTATGTAAGTAAATAAAACAAACAAATTCAGCCCAAAACTGAAAGCGGATGTTTTGCAGACGGGAAATGTCCAGGGAAAAAGCTGGCAGTTATTATTCCATCAAACGCCGTCCGCTCGCCATTTCCTCCATACGGGTTTGATGTGAACGTTTGGGTTCTGGAAGAGAAGCCAGAAGACATTAAAAAGAGAAATGGCCGACATCAAAATGTTACTGCACCTGTTTCCGATTAGGATTACATTTTCCTCACATCCACTCTGATGAAGCGATAACTGGTCCGCTGGTCCTGCTGTTGGTTTGCGCTCTCTGCACTTCTTTTTTCCCCGACTCTTTATCATGTTAATAATCAAACGAATTGGTTCAAAGTCTTGCCGAAGGACACTTCAGCACATGGCATCGAACTGACAGTCTTCTGGTTGAAAACCAATCACCTGGCTTCGCTGTTCTATAGTTGACTCTACAATGAGAATCGCATTCTTAAATTTATCAAATTTAAAGCAGATTTATGACTTCTGCTTTGTGTGAGTAAAGCATAGAATAAAAAAATTCCCCAAAATGCTAGCGAGATAAAAGTGGAACTTTTTGGGAGGTGTCTTGTACAAACTCAGCTTTTCATAAAAACATCAAGGTGTAAAGGTCTTAAATGCAAGCCGTTTGATTCGCCGATGCTGACCAAGCATCGACCATTGAGGCCTATGGAAGGCCTTGAAGACGTGAGTCCGTTTGCTTTGGCTCATCTGTTTGCATGCCGTCTATAGATCCACATTTTCAGACTGTCTGCGGGTTTCGGTCTGTTACATGGAGCGCCGTTTTCAGCCGTCTGAGATATTTCGGTCCTGAGTGTTTGTGAGAGCTTTTAGCCACAGGGGGAACTGGCACCACGAGGTGTTGGCTGGCGCACACGAAGATGCTCAGTGCGCAGGAGCCAGCTGAAAGACACGAGCAAATGTTTTTTTGTTTTTTTTAATCCGTAATCTGTCCTAAAATAACGACAACCACCATGTTTCCTGGGGCCTGAGGACAGAGCGCCCTCAGACAGGATGTTAACGCCTCCCACTTCCTCAGAAGCCTCGGTGCTTGAATATCAACCCAGCAATCCTCTTCTGGAAACATCGTAACAGAAAGAATACTCCAGAACCTTCTGCAAAGGCAGTTTGAGTGTAAGTATGGCTTCGTATGCAGTGGAGCATGGAGTGAGCCATGTCTGCGCTACACACATATTAGAATAGAGCTGCAGTTTTACTTCACTGTGCTTGCATCTGAGGTAGCCACAACAAACTGGAGACTTTTCCAATCATCCAAATACTGTCGGGTACATTATCTTAAAAAGAACTCCAAACACATGTAGTAATAATAATAGTGATAAGAAAATTTTATGTACGTTTAACAATAATTGCCATGTTTTGTACCCTTCTCAATAATCAAGACAATAATCTTTAAAGCCTCCTTCCCATCACCCTAATGTTTAGATCCCTCCACATATTCTCTATCCCACTGAAGTCATGACTTTGACTAGGCTGTTCCATAATATTAAGGGGGAAATATTACGGTTTTTTTCAGGCACAAATTGCCATTTTATAGCACAATCAAGAAACTATTTTACCTTCAGTTGCTCTAAGAAAAACTGAAGGTATTTTTATAACAATAATCAGAAATGAGCACATTTCTTCACATCATATATCTATGTATAAAAATGTTTTGATGTATTTGTATATATTAAATATGGTTTAAAAGAAATTTGACTTTGTAATTTATCACATTGATATTAGGCCTCTGTCTCTTTAAGAAACTCCTGCTCTTTCTGAAGCATGGCTCTTCTATTCACCCTTTAGCAACGTTTGCTGTTCCAACCTGACTGTGGTTGTGGCAGATCTACACAAAGCCTTGACATCAACGCGATACAACACCTGTGTGACGAATTAGAGCACATATTGCTATTCCCATCCAACATCAGTGTCTGACCTCACCGTTGTGCTTCTGGAAGAAAGGTCAAACGTTCCACCAAAGATAAGAAGAGCAGACGATGTTACAGCTGCAAAGGATGCAGTAAATGTCCCAGAGCCAGCAGGTCTGGCTCATTAGTGACGGTTGCACTGGGCGGTACTTGCACCAGCAGCTTTTGCATGAGAACGGTGTTATTCTAAAGCCTGACAGTGGAATGCACAATTCAAACATTACAGACCTGCCAAAACTCTCCATGAAGTTCTTTTCACATGCTGAATAAAGAAATGTCAGAGAAACTCTGTCCAAGGGTGAAAAATAAACAAAAATAAATAAACAATGTTGTGCAAAGGTTGCAAACCATCCACAATTTCTCCGGTGAAAGACCTTTTATTTATTTTTATTTTTTAAATAGTCCTCACATCATATTTTCCCTCAGACTTTCTAAAGGTCTGTCCAGGGTTAAGTTGGACTGCAGCTTCTTTTTTTTTCCACTCGTCATCTATTCATTCCACCTGACCAGAACGGCACGTTGCTCAGTGTGTGTCTACAACATGAAGAGAGTGGAGGACAAAAGAGGACAAAAAACTAATTCCATCTCCTCATGGCTATCTAAAGGTCAGTTTCTTTATTACTGAGCTTCTGCTTCTGAGAGCACGACTCCCACTCAGCTCCTTTAGACTAGCCTGCAGAAATTAGCAAACACCTGGTGGAACTGCGGATTTGTTAAGCTCGTTATAGGAGCTGCCTCTCAATTCAACGCCGATAACAACGATTGTAAACTGCATTAAAGGAGAAGCTTTGTTGTGCTGAAGGCGGGATCCCTCAGACTTCCAGGGGTTAAAAGTGCTTTTTGGTATTCGTATTAAAATTGTCAACATTCCTCCTACTCCTCCATCTCGACGAAGCCAGGGGCCTAAAATAATAAGTTCTTCAGCTGAATTTTTACTAGGACAAAAAAAGAAAACCACTTATGAGCAATAAATGACAAGAAGCGTTGAAAGAATGCCAGTTATTTTCCTTGAGAGAGCCCCTTGTCAGCGTGCCAAACCTTTTCCTCACACATTCCCAGGCTTTCAGAGCGCTGAACCCATTAGCATTCCAGTAACAGAACTTCATGTGGGATTGATTTAGGGGACAAAGTCGCTGTGTGCTGCTTCGATAACCAGGATGAATTGCAATTGTTTCCCTCCGCATTAAACAGAAACGATGCCGTGCAGGAATGCGCTTTATGCCCGAGGCTTCAGCCTGGACTATCACACACTCTGCCACTGCAACCTGAGATCTGCTTTCTCTCTGTTTGCTCTTTGACTACAGAACATCCTAAAACAATTGCTACATTGCAGCTCAGCCGTTCTCCCTCCACTGGTTTCAGTTTCACTCCCAGCTCAGTTTATCGGTATGTTGTTAAAGGACCAGTATGATGTAAAATCAATTCTTTTTTTTTTTTTAGCTTCACATCATGTTATAATGTTATTCCCTCATCAGAAACATACCTGGAGCGTTGCCTTGATTCTTTCATACAAGTTTAAGAAATTCTTAATCTCCATGGCAACCATTCAGCTTTGCAAAACCCCTGGTTGGACCTAGCCCCGCCTTCAAGGACAAAGCTCCTCCTCTCAGTTGCGGTTTTCAAGCTTCTGAGCTTCTGTCTCACAAAGCAGCCCTTCTCCACTCCTACAGACTAGCTAACAGCAATTAGCAAACACACATCAGCTGAGCTCATTGTAGGAGCTACTTCTCAGAGCAATGCTGGTAAAAACGTTGTTAAAGGGTTAATAGAGGAGCCATGTTGTGATGACTTTCTGAAAGTGGAGTTTCAGAAAGATTAGGAGTTTTTAAATTACAAAGTCAAATTTACTTTAGATAATATTTGATACATAGCATCTGAAGCAACTGAAGGTAACGTTGTTACTTGACTGCCTGGAAAACACACAATACTGCCCCTTTAAGACACCTCAAGTAGCTAATTTGCCTTTAAGACATCGCATGGATCAGCAGTGAATATGGCATGTCTTACATGTTTTGCAGAACGGCGTCCTCGCGGCGTGATGCAGTTCAGCGAACATTAACTATCCCGACCCTTTGTGCCTCTGTTTGGACCACTCTGATGAAGCTTTGTGCTTGGCTCATGCAGCTCTTCATATGCTGCCTCTCTAGCGCAGCAGCAAGAACAGATTTTTAAAGAAATTGCCTTTAACAGTTTGATCGTCTCGGTCATCGTTCTCGGTGGCCCAGGAACAAATGGTCCGTTGTTTGGGGATTATTTGTTTCAAAAATGTTTAACGTATGCTGCCTGCAGAGAATCACACCTAGAACTTTGTCGCTCTTCCAGTTACCATGGTTGCATATTTCATAATTGGTTAATGTATGATGTTTGTAGGATGTAAAACACTTTGAACTGACTTGTTGCTATTCAAATAAACTTGACTTGCCTTGATTAAAAGTAAATTTTTTCCAAAACGTTACCCAAGTAAATGTAAGTAGTTACTACCCAACTCTGTGTCAGAATAAAGGTTACTTTACCACACTTTTCACTTCCTAAAACATAAAAAAAACTCTCTCTTTCCACTTCAATTATCCACGACATGGGAATGTGATTTTTACCATGTCAGACAACACGTGTCCCTCAGTCGTATTCATTGGCCTTAAATGAGACATTTCTAGGATTTATTGGCTCCACAGAGAAAATGGAAGCAGTCGGAGGTAGAAACACATGTTAGGCTCATTAGTTGGGGAAAGTCTGGCCAGGCCAGCGCCATGTGGGGTTTGAGTCATAGGCTCCTCGTCCGCCGGAGTACCACTGATGTTTCGCTCCATGTGAAGGCCTTCTCGCTGACATGATGAATGGCCTCTGCCTCACGGTGAAGCGCTCTGGGAAATGGAGTCACGTCCAGGAGGCCAACGGTCCAGGCAGGGCGCACACATGGGCCTAATCACGGCACAGACACACAGGCAGAGGACCAGCAGCTGAACCCACTCGGAGGCTACCGAAAAAGAAAGAAAGAAAAAGAATGACGTGTCAAGGGACATATTGTCCATTAAGGTAACTTTAACCTTTTCCAAACTGGGGTAAATTGAATTTTTGATTCTATACTTTTTAAGGTCCGTTAATGTCCAGCAGATGAGTTCCTTGAAGCAGAACAGTAAAATGTTCAGTTTTGTTTAGCTAAATCAGCAAAGAGCGGGATGTAGAGGATTGAGTTTTACAACAAAGAACACCGGAAGTTTTCTGCAATATTATATTTTCAGTTTTCTCTCTTTTTTTTTTATTTGCCTCAGAAGGTTTGTCCATTTGCAGGCTGCAGTCTGACTTCGTGCCAGATCCGAATGGCTGCTCGTCCAGTCAGACTGTAGGGATGTAGTGAGCCTGACTTTGTCCTCGAAGTCATTCTGAGTCACTGAAATAAAATGCATTTGCTATTACACAGACTTGGTCTTCATTAATGGGGCAGTGTTATGTACAGTCGACGTTTTTGAGCTTTGTGTAGTTATAATGTTATTCCCTGATTACAGGAGCTGCTTCTCAGAGCAACACTGGTAAAAACGTTGTTTAAAGGGTTAATAGAGGAGCCATGTTGTGATGACTTCATGAAGGCGGAGCTTCAGAAAGCAGGGACTTCTTAAAGAGACAGAGGTCCAATTTTAAGGCATTAAGTTATGAAGTCAAATTTCTTTTAGCTCATATTTGATATATACATTTCACTAATATCATGAAAAAAATTATTGTTTCAAGTGGAACTAGTACTTTTTAAAAAATAAATATTGATGAATTATTGGCTTAACACAAGCTTCTGAAAAAGTACTTGTAGGTTAATTTTGTCTTTCTTATTTTATTTTTTTTGCACCAGAATCTAGAAGCATGGTAATATTTTGTGCTTTTGCAGTGTAAGGAATAGGGAGGAAGATTAGGTCTTTGTCTGTAGCTAGACTTTTCAAATTGACACATTTTCTCTCAACTGGTTCAAGAAACTCAGTGAAACGGCCGTCAGATGTCAGATCTCCTCTGGCTTCTTGTTCTGCTCTGTTTCCAATCGGTGTACCGAGGAGCGTTGGCTGGGGTCTCTGGTGTGGGCGGGGCTAAAGTCCACACCCACAACACACACTCAGAAACAGATTCCATATATACACACGTACAGCTGCTGTGAAGCTGCTTAGATGTTTTTTGTCTCCTGCATGCCCCACTAATCAGACCCATATGGGAATCATTAGGCTGTAGGGGTTACATAAGGACCATCCTTTATCTCCTGATCAGGCCCTCTTTCTACACTCCAACAAACCTTTCAGCTGCCTCTGAATTCTGCTTCCTTTCTTTCTTTCCTCGGCAGACATATTTCCTCCCGTACCTTTTAATAGTTAGTAAATATCTTGCTCTCTTTGCTGAGCCTCCATAATTTCTCGCTCATAAAGAGCACTTCCTGTGGGACTGGGTTTTTATTGAGTCTGCGTAGCCGTTTGTCCTGCATATGGGTGGGACCTGTGAAATATCTCCCCCCCCTTTGACCTGCAGATGGGGCTAATAAAAACGACGGGCGAGCTCGAAGGCCGACAGGTGAGGTCAAAGGTCGACACGTTGAAAGTGAATGCGTTTACAGCTGGAAATTTTGTGCACTTATTTTACACGCCGTCCATAAATCTGCTTTGCCACAGTGGGACAGTTCCATTAACTGATGAAGCCTGGAGATGTAAGTATTATTAATTTAGCGCAGTAAGGGAAAAAATAACGCAGAAACACAGTTGAAGAACAATTCAAGAACGTAGGTGCTCTTCTTCGTCACCTACGGTACACACAGACCAGTTGCCATGGCAACAGCTGACAACAGCTCCAGTAGCATATCAGGATTCAACACCAAAAATCCCACACAAAGAACAGAACATTCAGTCCATCACAGTCTTATGTTTTCAGGCTTGATGTTTATTTTGTGATTATTAATAAGTGGTTATCTGAACGCAGCTGTGGTTGATTAGATAATTTAAACTCCTGCTGCGCTGAGGACCTGTCAGAGAGTCGGCGTGTGGGTCGGCTTCTTCTTTTTTTTTTTTACTGAACCAAAACACACGGTGTGAAGCTAAGCAGCTTCACATGTTCAGGTTGTCAAAGTCAAGCTAGCTTAGCCTTTCTCACTTCTTTTTTTAATCAAAACTTTTTCGTGACCTGTGAAATGTGTTAACCTTGGACCTTAATATCTAGTTGTTGTAGTGTTGACACTTAGCAGCAAAGCTCTGGATACCTTTTCTCTTTCATATATCCAGTGTACATTTAAGATTTAGCGTGCTGTGTTGCCAACTTGTCAGCTAAAATCAATGTTTTTTGCCTTCCATCACAAAGCCAGAGGACGCAAAAAACTGCTAGCAGATTTTGACCACCGCTGGTTTTATCTGTCAATTTGTCAACGTAAAGTGCTAAATCTTAGATGTATGTGATGTATAACAGAAAAAGGGACACAGGGCTTTGTTGTCAACACTGCGACAACTAGAAAGCAAAGTCAGAAAAAAGTTTTAATTAAAAAAATAGGGAAGGTGGAAAGTCGGTCAGTTATGCAGAATTCAATGTGTTTCGGTTCAGTTAACCAAAAATAAAATAAATAAATGAGGCAACCAACACACCGACTCTCTGACAGATGCTCAGCACAGCAGGAGTTTAAATTATCTAATCAACCACAGCTGCGTTCAGATAAGCACTTATTAATAATTGCAAACTCAACATCAAGCCTGAAAACATAAAACTGTAACGGACTGGATGTTCTGTTCCTGGTGTGGAAAGCGTTTGCGTGTTTTTCTGGTTTGGAATCCTGATACACTACTGGAGCTTTTGTCAGTCAGTTGCTAAGTCAGCCAGCAAGCGTGTAGCGTAGCCGACAAAAAGAAGAAAACAAGCGTTTTTGAGTCGTTTAACATTTTTGTTTAACATTTTTTTTCTGCGTTATTTTCCTTTTGCAATGGGCCACTGCACTAAATTAATAACGCCTAGATCTCCATGCTTAATTCTCTTAATGGAATTGTTCTACTGTGGCTACGGATGGAAAGTAAAAGAATCGTCTTTCTGTCCTCCAGCGTTGTGCGCATGCCCGAAATTTCCTGATGTAAACAATAACATACAACGTGTCAACAGAGGATCATTCCAGCTGCAAATGGAGTTCAGGGGGACATTCTGGGGTGTGGCCCCATCCAGTGAAGCCTGTCTGTCTTTAAGCTACAGATGTAGCAGGCTGCCAGCAAACTGCACACTGCTCACTGTTTTTATGGCCCACATGAGAACGATCAGGAGCCGGGCGGCTCTGACTCTCAGAGAGTCCTGTGCCACTCCCCCAAAACAAAATTTTGAACAAGAGCATGTGAGACCCAGAAGGGCGGGATCCTCTGATGGGAGTCGAGGTTTCACAGGAGGAGGGTACAGCCGGAGCAAGAGGTTGCGCAGGCCTCATGGAAACTGTCACGGAAAGTTAAAGCAGGAGTTGTCACGGGCGACCATCTTGGTGGAGGTAGAACACGACTTAGCGGGTCTGGGAGTGATTTGACGGCGCTGGTGAGAGGAATGCAGCGGTCTCCTGAACAACAGCTGGGACCACCGAGTAAATCATGGAGACCTATGAGGACGCTTTGGAAAGCTACTCTGGCGAACGCCGGAGTTCTGTGTAAACCTGTCAGTGAAATAAAACACGTTTCTGACCCTGCCCTGGTGAATCGAAGCCGTCACATGGAGGAAGACCAGCTTCCTTCACGATGTGCAGCCAACTGCTCCCTGCTAGGGTCGCACCCATCCACTTCTTTCACTTTCAACACCGATACCGATATCTGAGGTTTAGTATCGGCTGATTCGACACAGAGAAACAGCTGAAGTGACTTAAAACGCTACATTTTCTTTAAACAGCACTGAACTTCAAATGTATTTTCCAACTCTGCGCCACTACAGAGCACTTAAATACACCGAAAGCTTCTCAATCTTGGTCAAACATGTAAAAACAACTTTCATTTGTTCAGTCAGTGCAATCAGGAGTAGAACAGCCAGTGTAAAAATAAACAATAAAGAAACTGAAACTGATGAAAGCAACAGGTTGACTAACTCGGTCAAACATCAGCACTCTTCATGTTCACCAGGTAGTTATGGGTCGATCCCGACAGTAGCCATTTTGTTTGTGTATCTTTCTCTCACACGTTGGTTAAGTGTCCACATGTTTTCTTTTTGTCGGTCTCAAAGCCATGGGTCTGCATTGTGCATCAACTTGCCTACTGAGATGGTGCAGATCGCTTCAGCTTCATACTTGTATTAATAAATTCTTGTTTTGTTTGCTTTCTTGATTTTGTGGAATACTTTGTGATTTCTGGACTTTTTTCTGCATTTAATCCTCTAATTCATGTTGGCTTTGTTATATTGTAAAATGTTTGTTTTCTAAAATTGTTTTTTTGATATTTGTCTTCCTAAACTTTTCCTTTCTCTTTATAAAATTAGTTTATGTATTTACCTGGCTGTCCATATGCACAGTGATTTATTGATTGATCCCTTTTGCCAACTATTCATTTCTTTATTCCTGTTTATCTTCTGTTGTTGAGAGGGTGTCTTGGTTATTTCTGTCCTTGATGCTCTGTAATTTTGTTTTGTCTTGCTTTACTTATATTTTTGTCGCCTCCTCTCCTGACAGAAACTTGCTCGCTACGCCACAAAAGATGGAGCATCATTGTTTTCGTGGCATGTCGCTGCAAACTTGCTCCCTCCTCGCAAGGCGTTGTAAATAAACAGCCGAATTCTTCGTTTTCCTGCTGGTGTTCGGGAGGAAAAACGTCTGACGAAGAGGATAAAAGTAAACTGGATGTGGATGGAGAACAAATCCAATGTTGCACCAAGCATTAGCAATCGTCTTCAACAAATATAATTGTGTGAGTCAGAAATGAGTCCTAAAAAAAAGAGCCTAAGATATGTATCTCTTTTGATGAATTTTGCATGGAGCCCACTGCAGCAGCAGCAGCAGCTGTAAGCTGGCGCAGAAGCGCAACATTCCTTTGCTTTGAGACAACGCAGACTAAGTGGTTGACTTTTCTTTACATAGGCCTTAATTACAAACTAAACTGGGAGACATTCGCTGAGGAAATGATAAAACATGCCCTGAACAAGCCATTAAAACAGCACAGAGATTCATTGTGTTGTTACAGCAACAAACGTGACTTACAACACTCACTTTCTCAGAAATTGTGGACAAGCAGGGAACACAATTGTAATTCATGTCACTATTTTAGAGCTTTCTCACACCAAGAAGCACCAGCAACTTTACAGAAAAACACACAGTCCCTCACACACACACACACACATTTTAACACTCCCGCCCTACAGTTCCTTCATATTATAACCACAAACAAATGTTTTATGTTTTGTTTTTTGTAACAGAGCTACAGAAAAGCAGTGCATAGTTGTGAAGTGAAAGAGGGAAAAAATAATTTCATTTTTATGAATAAATATATAAAATGTGTAGTATGCAGATTTTAATGGAAGACGGATGGAGCTAAATGTTGGGTAACTTTGTTAGCAGCTCCAACAAATCTAACATCAGGGTGAAGACGGACCTTTCAGCAGCGACCCAGAGCAACACGGAAATGGTTCAGCTCAAAGCAGATTCATATCTTAGAATGACCTAGTGAAAGTGCAGACCTGTATCTTATTATTAATAACAAAAGTATATCTTCTGGTAAGCCTCAGGGCTCTATTTTTGGGCCCAACTTTGTTCAGTATTTACGTGGAGACAAGGGAGACATGTACCTGATGCTAAAGTCATCCTCTATGCTGACGATACAGTCATGTACTACTGAGGCTTAAAGACTGCTTGTAATGTTGTGGAATGTCATCTTATAGATTTGAAACTAATTTTAAATGTTTCTAACAATTTCTCTTTTTTCAAGACCCCTCTAAGGCTTCTCTCCTTACGAGAGAACACTATCGACATGCTGCCTTGTTACAAGTACCTTAGGGTTTTGATTGATGATCGGCTCTCCTGTAGGGACCCTTATCAAAAAGTTAAAACTGAAATTGTGCTTCAGAACATTCTTTACTGTTGTTCCCAACAATGTTGGCTGCTGCCATCTTTCCTGCCTTCTCGGACTACGACGACCTTCTTTACAGATGTTCCTTATCCAGTCTGAGTCTGTGAGAGCCGGAGCTGTTTGGCAAAGACTGGGTGAAAAATGTCAGTCTGCGTATGTAAAAACACTAGTTGAGTAATATAAATGCCTTTCTATTGTTTGCACGTGGACACGTGTTAGGCATAAACAAAAACAGAACACTAACATTTATAGTCTTAACTAATTTGCAACGCTTGTCTCCATTAAGCTGTTTTCACAACATAAAACAGTTTAATAGACAATAAAACTGCATACCCTAGATAAAATGTTATACATAACATAAATGCTAAAATTAACTTAAAACAGACCACAGTGAAACAATAGGCATCATAGGCTGACTGTTAACCATGACTGTAAACCTAAACCTGCTCCACTTTAACAAACTCCTTCAGTCTTAATCTAAAAATGTGCCAGTCTGGAAAAGGCTTCAAGTCCTCGGGTAAGGAACTTCACACAGTCATGGCTTGCACAGAAAAAAATATGTTGTGCAAAAAAAGTAGTTGTTGCAGAATGCACCATGAGTTACTAACACTAAACTTCCACACTGAAGAGGAACCACAAGGTCAATGAGCACCAGAGGAGCCTCACCTCTCAAACATTTAAAAATGAATGATGCATTACAATATTTAACAATCCAGGTTTTTGAGAACATGGCAGCGATGAAATCTTAATTTTAATTGCCTTTTTAAAAGACATATTGTCTTTTGAGGCCTGATGGTTGTTGGTGTTGCTTGGAACTGGGACGTCACACAACTTAATGGCAAAGAATCGATGGAAAGCATGAAACTGTTTGCACCTTGAAACAGAAGGCAGTGCCTGTGTACATCCAGTGGAATTGAAAGGTGGCTCGACACAATAGTGGCACTTTTAGAATTTTATTTGTAAACGATTTTTGAAAATCATTTAATCAATTGCACCAAAGTCTAATAAAATACGTTGAAGTTAATAATCTTAAGGCGACATGTAAAAATTGTCCAGGGGAGTGAATACTTTTGTAAGGCACTGTAAGAGTAAAGGGTGTTTTATTATGGACATGTCTGGTGACCTTCTAGTCAATACTTTGACTGTCATGAATTTTTTGTAAATATATATATATATATATATATATACTAATATTTGACATCCATGTTTCCTCCTAATATTTTAAAGGGGCAGTATTATGTGTTTTCCAGGCACATAATGCCATTTAATAGAACTATCAAGTAGCTACGTTACCTTCAATTGATACAAAAATTATATATATAAAAAAATTCCCTTCTCACCCTCCGCGGGTGGTCTCTCTCTCTCTCTCATCCTCTGAGCTCGGGTCCTCTACCAGAGGCCTGGGAGCTTGAGGGTTCTGCGCAGTATCTTGGCTGTGCCTAGAACTGCACATTTCTGGACTGAGATGTCTGATGTTGTTCCTGGGATCTGTTTGAGCCACTGCTCCAGTTTGGGGGTGACTGCCCCGAGGGCACCGATGACCACAGGCACCACTGTGGTCTTCACCTTCCAGGCCTTCTCCAGTTCCTCTCTGAGGCCCTGGTATTTCTCCAGTTTCTCGTGCTCCTTTTTCCTGATGTTGTGGTCACTTGGTATTGCTACATCCACCACAACGGCTTTCCTCTGCTCTTTATCCACCACCACAATGTCCGGTTGGTTCGCCATTACCATCTTGTCTGTCTGGATCTGGAAGTCCCACAGGATCTTAGCTCGGTCATTCTCCACCACCTTTGGGGGTGTTCCCCACTTTGACTTCGGGGCTTCCAGTCCATATTCTGCACAGATGTTCCTGTACACTATGCCCCCACTTGGTTATGTCGTTCCATGTACGCTTTCCCTGCCAGCATCTTGCACCCTGCTGTTATGTGCTGGACTGTCTCAGAGGCCTCCTTGCACAACCTACACCTTGGGTCTTGTCTGGTGTGGTAGATCTGAGCCTCTATTGCTCTGGTGTTTAGCTCGCTCGAAATGGGCGATTATATATATATCAAACAAGACTTAAAGGAAATTTGACTTTGTAATTTAATGCATTCAGATTGGGCCTCTGTCTCTTTAAGAAACTCCTGCTCTTTCTGAAACTCCACCTTCAGGAAGTCATTACAACATGGCTCCTCTATTAACCCTTTAATGTTTTTACCAGCATTGCTCTGAGAAGTAGCTCCTATAACGAGCTCAGCAGAGGTGTTTGCTAATTGCTGCAGGCTAGTCTGAAGGAGCTGAGTGGGGAGGGCGGTGCTGTAAGGCGGAAGCTTAACCTCTGCAGCTCCAAGAAGGAGCTTCATCCTAGAAGGCGGGGCTAGGTCCACCCAGACGTTTTTGGACAGCTGAATGGTTACCATGGAGATTAAAGAATTTCTCTAACATGCAAGAAAGAATCGAAGCAACAATGCAGGTAGATTTGTTTTGAGTGTATAACATTATAATATGACATGTTTAAAAAGTTGATTTTTACATAATACTGCCCCTTTAAACCGTACAGGAAGACGCCTCTGTTTTACATTTGGGGGAAGAAAGGAGTGTGTTTGCAGAGTGAAGTGGCAGCTGCGCGTCCTGGGCCAGCTCCTCCTGACTGCGCACTGCCAACAGTCCGGAGGCTGAGGTTTGTGTGGACAAAGCTCCACTGCTCCCAGCTGCCAGAGGAGGACCTTGAAAGAGGTAGAACCGAGTTTTCCCTGTGCAGTCTGTCTCTGTCTCTCTCTCTTTCTCTGCAAAGCCTCAAACTGGAATTCTTCCTCTCCTTCATTCATCAGGAAGTTTCTCTCTCTCTGGAAACGGACAATGCCGGAGGTTTAGGGAGAAGTTCGGCATTTAATCGACGTCGTCTAAAACTTCTCTCTCGGCGGGTTGAGCAGCTTTCTTCTTGGCTATGAATTCTTCGGCGGGACCCCGCGTGTTTCTGGGATGAACTGGTGGATTTAAACTTTACGCACAGCCCGTTCGGCCTGTTTTCGTGCGGTTTGGTTTCCTCCCGCAGCGGAGGGCGCGCTCTGAACGCGATCCCTCTGAACAACTGCGCGTCCTGTCCTCTGTCTGTCTTCATCTGGAGTTAATAAGACACCAAATGCTGTGAGGAAACTACAGAACATCACCGAAGCTCCGCTGCTGGATCTTTTTTTCCCCTTCTTTTGTTTTTTTTCCTTTTGGGTGGGTTTGCTTTACTTGAAGGATCCACAATGAGGGCGTTTGTTTGTGTCAGTTTGGCTCTGATTTATTTGATCACCTGGACCGAAGCCGACAAACAAACTCATCTGAAGAGGATGCCACTCCGCCGACGCGTAAAGACCGGACGTGCCCAGCCGCGCGCAACCGACAAGGAGGGCTTCGTCGGGCGTCTGCGCCCGGAATTTGGATCCGCGATCACTTCACAGAGCTCAACGGGCGGCGGAAATGTACAGTCAGATGAGGGGGCCCGTGTTCCCGTCAGGACAGGGGCGTCGAAGGACAGAAGAGCGGGAGGTGGGGGGTTACGGCCACGGAGAGGGGGCGCCGGGCAGATCGGCTTGCCGCAGCGGTCGGACATGCTGCAGGATGAGGGCACTCCGGGAGCGAGGGCCAGGATCTCCAGGATGCCCAACAGTGCGGGGTCACCCAACCTGCTGGCCAGCTTCGCGGGGAAGAACCGGGTTCTGGTTATCTCAGCGCCCCACGAGTCCGAGGGCTACTACCGGCTCATGATGTCTCTCCTCAAGACGGACGTCTACTGCGAACTGGCCGAGAGGCACGTCCACCAGATCGTGATGTTCCATCAGGAGGGCGAGATGGGGGGCAAGGTGAGGAGGATCACCGCCGAGGGGAAGATCCTGCAGGAGCCGCTGGACACGGCGCTCATCCCCAGGCTGATGAGCTTCCTCAAACTGGAGAAGGGTAAGGTGTGAAAGATCGATGCAGCAATTGGAAGTGTTGACTTTACAGGTGTGCAATGCCTGGCGAAAGTATCGGTAACCCTGGAACTTTATCATATTATTTTCACATTACAACCACCGAGTTCAATGCATGTTTTATACAATACGATGGCCATTGAAAAAAGTGAGGAGTAAACTTCCCCCAGAAGTTCATATACATTTTTTTATGCGACTCTTGTATAACATTGTCTAGAAAAGGCAAGGAAAGTTCTGAGCTCCAAAAGTCGAAGATGTGCGAGAAAAAAATAAAATCCTCAGAAATTTGACATAAATCTCAGAAAGTTTCTACAAAAACTTGGACACTTCGTAAAAGTTATTCAAAAGTCGAACATTTTCGATTAATCTAAATATTTCGGAGGGTTTTTTTTTCTAGCTAATTTAGGGCTTTTCTAGTTTAGAAGAGCGATTTTTTTGGGGGTCAGAAATTGGGGTGTTTCCATTACTTTGCAAATTTATTTTCACATTTACAATTCATGCAATTTTATGGTTAATGAGATTAAAACACATGTGTACTGCTTACTAAGTGGTTTCTGCAGACTCTGTGTTGTAGTCAGTAATATTTAGGATGGTAAGATTAAATGGGAAGTATCAATGTGGGCCACACATTTCTTCTTTACTTCATTCTACTTTTCTTTGACCTCCAGGTAAGTTTGGAATGGTGCTACTGAAGAAAACCCTGCAGGTGGAGGAGAAGTACCCCTACCCAGTCAGACTGGAGGCCATGTATGAGGTCATTGACCAGTCACCCATGAGGAAGCTGGAGAAGCTGCGTCAGAAGGGCTTTGTCCAGAAGTGTAAAGCAGCAGGTGTGGAGGGTCAGGTGGAGGACGTAACACAGACAGGCAAGTCCACACTTTTTAGACTTCTTAGTCTTAAAAACCAAGCCAAAAGAATTATTGGGTGACCAGATGTGGGGGGTTCTTGCCTAAACATGACCATATCTACAGTCTGACTCATATTGGAGGAGCTTGCTCTTTTCACATTTCATACCGTACTGTCATTTCATGGTGACATTTTTAAGAAATGTGTAAAAAAATCTATTTTTGTAAAATACCTGCTCTAAGCTGTTGGAACAAAGACCAGTGGAAAGAGATTCATTTTGAGTTTCACCAACAAGGTGTTAAGCAAAGTCTGTGAATATTTGTGTAAATTGAATATTTTTTTCTGTTTTAAATACATTTTCAAAACACTCAAAAACATTTTTTACATGATCATAATTGGGTAGATATTTTAATACAATATTTTGTATTAATATAGTACTTGTAAGAATACTTTCCTTAAAGTTAAAGGTTATCTCGGTTTGTCTGTCGAATAGCTCCTGCTCCTCCTGTACAGAGAAAACCAATGAAGAAGTTCCCCAGAAAGCCCACACAGGCCTCAACCACAGCTGCTACCACCACCACCACCACACGGCCCACGACAGCACCAACACCAACCACAACCAGACCCACAACCACAACCACCACCAAACCTACCACCACTACAACCAGGAGAACCACCACCACCACCCAGAGGCAGACCCGAGCCCAGACCACAGCCGTGTGGCTCCCGCCTTCCAGAACAACAGCTGATCCTTACGATGACAACCACAGCGAGAGGTACCCAGCTAAAACCACCCCGACCGGAGACAACCGCACCGACAAGGACAACAGAGACTCTCACAGCCACAAGCTGGTTCCTGTTTCACACAAACCCACCAAGACGAAGTCCGCCAAGAAGAACGAGGCGGAGAAGGTAATGCTACATCAGTTAGCAACATAGCATAGCTAACTGTCGGTAACAGTTTAACGGTTCCACGTCCTTGTTCGGGTGAAATGACACCCGAAGAGTGTTTACAGCAGTTTTCTTTCTATTTAAATATATTTATACATTATGGAGATAGTTATTAAACATTAATTATTAAACATGCGCCAAACTCGCGTGTTTGTATTTTCTAAAAGAACAAAAATTGTGACGTGTTGTTTGTGTTGTCATAAAAGCACAAATTGCTCTCATGTAGCACAAAAACGAGAAACTGCTTTTGTCCTTTTTGTCAAAACAAAATAAGCTTAAATTCACCTCCAAAATTAATTTCATAACCACGAGTAGCCCTGTGATTAAGTACCTGTGTTGAGTCAGTAAGTGACGGCTGAGGAAGTGGCCTCTAGCAGAAACAGACGATAGCATCCACTGACCATGGATGGGCATGACGGCCATATGGAATATGAGCTGTTATATCTGAGCTGTTCTTACAACCTCAGTGGAAAAATGACATGACACACAAGTGCATGGATTTATTGCAATATGCGATTGTTTTATTTGGTTGTGGGTTTTTTCTAACTAGACACAAACAGACTCTCTTTCTTGATTCAAAGAAGCCATTTTGTATTTTATGGGAAGAATTTGAGCCCAAAGAGCCAAAAATGAGCCTGTTTTCCATGGAACAAGGCAGTTTGCTGCAAATTTATATGCCGCTTTTCAGCAACCAATTGAGCATAATATTGCAACCATCTGCTTACTAGTGAGTTGGTGCAGCTTAGACTAGCAAAACAACTCTGACCTGTTGATGTATAACCTCCACTAAAACCCCTGAAGGTGGTTTTGGAGCAGATCCTTTAAGTATTGTAAGTTGGATTCAACTTGTTTGACCAGAGTGTCCCACAGATGCCTGATTGGATTGAGATTTGTCAATTGATCTCAATTTCCTCAGCTGCTTCCACTGGGTCACCTACTGACCGTAGGCAGCCTCTTAAAGTGACCGCGGGCATATTCAGACCGTTAAGCTAATCTGTGTGAATAAATAGAATGTGTTCAGATGTAATTGATCTGCTCACCTTGGCTACCGTCACTATCCATGCTTCTGGGCTCAAGTTCTGGGCAGGCTTTTGATTTTTCCATCCTCAAACTGGGTAAGTTATCTTTATGGCTATCGTCATGGTAACAGCATGATTCCGCCTGCAGGTGCCACCTAAAGACTACGAGGACAACTACGAACCCGGCCAGCCGATTACGAGCGGCCCAGAGGAGACAGAATCTGTCCCGGATCCCAGTCCGACTAAAAAAGTCAAAAGTAAGCACGATAAGAAGAAGAGAAAGAATGGCATCAAGAACATCAAGAAACCTGACAGGAGAGGAGAGAAACCCCGGAAAGAGGAGAAGAGGAAAAATGTGAGGAAGCTGACAAAGTACCCAGAAAGGCAGGACTACCCGAAACCCACAAAGAAGCCAACGCCCCCTCCCAAGGGCGCCCTGGCCTCCTTCCTGGACTACTTTGAGAACAGGAGGCGGCTGCTGGTGAGAGCACGACACAACATTTACAGTCCAGTAATAGTACATTACCTCCCCTCCAGGCCCTAATGACAGGGGAACATATTGCACATAGATATTACTCTATGTCCATCAACATTTTGCTACCTGCATGTATCTTTTCTCAACATCTTTGGGCCTTCTCTGTTTGGTTTATCGTGTCGTTCATTACAGCTAACACCCACTGCTGTTGTCCTGTTTGCCAAGAGAAAACAAAATAAGCTTAAATTCACCTCCAAAATTAATTTCATAACCACGAGTAGCCCTGTGATTAAGTACCTGTGTTGAGTCAGTAAATGACGGCTGAGGAAGTGGCCTCTAGCAGAAACAGACGATAGCATCCACTGACCATGGGCATGACGGCCATTTGGAGTTTGAGCTGTTACATCTGAGCTGTTCTTTCATCCTGAGTGGAAAAATGACACAACACACAAGCTCATGGGTGTATTGCAATATGCGATTGTTTTAATTCTAAAATGGGCTGGAAAATACACAATACTGTCCTTTTAAATGTGCTGATCTGGTAAAATAAGCATTTACTGCAAGTTTGAACATTAGACAAAAATAACAACAGATATATAGTAAGATTGCAAAAAGCAACACATCAGCCTCAGTTTAAAGAAATTCAATAAACAGTTGGGAAACACCCCCAGCAGTTCTTTTCTCAGAACCCTTCAAGGTGGGATGCAGAAGCCTTTTTGTCATCTTTTGTATTTTATGAAAGTGCCAGAGTGATGAGCGGAGCGTAGCGGTATGAGAGCAAGTCAGCTTGAGAAAGTGACTTAGAGGTGATGTATGATTTATGTTTTTAACAATTTAAGATTGATGTTTTTTTGGGTTGGGCAACAACAAGATTACTGTTAACGATGCTGGAGTCGGTGTTTCACTGTAAATTAAAGTGCTTTAACTGCAGGAAAAATAAACAATGTTTTTCCCAAAAATGAACAGATGTAAAATGCACTGTTTTCATCAGCAATTCACATCAAATCAACAGTTTCAATCAATCAATCAAGTATATTTGTTTAGCACATTTCGGCAGCAAGGCAGTTCAAAGTGTTTTACACCATGAAAACATACGAACATCATGAGCACAACATGCTGCCAACAACCGTGAAAACCGTTAAGGAGGATTAATGTTTTCAGTCAGACCTGAGGAGACGTTGTTGCAGTAATCAGTGCGACTAAACAAATGGATGAGTTTCTCTAGCTCTTGCTCCGACATCAGTCCTTTAATCCTAGAAATGTTCTTCAGGTGATAGAAGGCTGACTTTGTGACTGTCTTTATGTTTCTCTGAAGGTTCAGTTCTGTGTCCATCACCATACCCAGATTTCAGGCCTGGTCACTATTTTCTGCCGACTTCAGTTTTGTTTTTAAATCATTTTATAGTTCACAGATTTTACCTGCCACAATTTTACTGTTTTCCACTGTTGAATATGCAAATATTTGTTTTTACAGTGTAATTACCTTTTACTGACTGCGGGGGAGCAGGAAACACCTCTGGGCGCCACGGGGATTAGATTATCCACTCTTTTGCACTTCTGAAGTTCTAAAGCTTCACAATTGCTCCAAAGTTTGTCCATAAATTCTCCTGCTGCAGCCTGGGCTGCACAGCAGAGTGCTAGCAGACTTCATGTCTCCGTTTGGTAGCCGGTACGGATTCCTTATCGCAGCGCTGCTCTCAGCAGGGTGGGAAAATGTTCTCCCACTTCATGCAGGTTAATGTAAGCATCTCCTCTGCAGCACAGGCTGCATGTGTGTTTATGGCACGTATATGTTACCCTAACCTTCCCTCCTTTCCTCCAGTTGATCACCTCCCCCAGTGAGGAGAACAGAATGTATGTCCAGCAGAGGGACGAGTACCTGGAGTCTGTGTGTGAGATGGCCATCAGGAAAGTTTCCATCATCACCATCTTTGGCTCCCTGACCAACTCCACCATGAAGATCGACCACTATCAGATAGGTGAGCTCCTCGAAATGGGATCCTGGTTCTGATTAGAGTTTGGAGCAAATTTAACAGCAAGTCACACAGCTTCTATATCACTTCATGAACTTTAACTAACAGTGTGAGACTTTGGTGGACGGGTTTCTGAAGTTCTGGTATTGCCGGGATGTAACTACGTCGAGTCCAGACGTTAGAAGTGAGCCAAGCCAGGCATCAGTGATCCAATCACACCCAAACCGCAGGTGTCTGGTCCTGTGGAGCGAACCAGCCAGCTTTCCCAGAAATCCTTTCAGCGGCGTAACGCAAACTGTCCTATAAACTATCAAAACTTTGTTTTGAGGTGGAAAACCGATGAAGGCTGGTTTGGAGGGATGTGCTGTGTCACTGGAGCTTGGGAAACCCCAGTCGTCCCAAACCCTCGGAGTCGGTCGCTCTGCGTTTGTTTCACGAGGAGCGAAGCCGCTTTACGAGTCTGTCTCTCCTCTTGTCGGCGAGGTTTTCATCCAGATGGAATGTGCTCACGTCATCCTCCGCCCCCGCCACTGATTCAGCTTAGCCGCACTTCCCTCCTTCCTCTTCCAGCCCAGAGTCTCGCCGTGTTGTTTTGGAACAGCCGTGTTCTCAAGACTTGCATCTGTTCATGCAGCTATTTTTGGAAAGGAAAAAAAAAAAAAATCACCTTTTAATGTTGTTTTTAAAACGTCAGGATTAAAACCAGACACAAGTCATGGTAATCTAATATCTCCTGAGGCCACATGTTTCTAGTTTTCAGCACAAACATCGTAATACACTTGAAATAAGATGAAACTAGCTCAAGTAATTTTTCAACAAGATATAGGAGCTAGTTTTAAGCCAATAATTTCTTAATATTAATTCTTTAAAAAGTACTTATTCCACTGGCAGATTAATTCACTCATGACAAGGCATCATTCCCAGGTTATACGTAAAATAATCTGCCAGTTGAACTGGAACTTTTTATTGACTTAGAACGAGCTCCTTTAGCTGCTTTCCCATTACAAATGTGCACAAACCTTTGTCAATATTCCACTAATGTCAAAAAAAAGCTAAATTTTATGTTTCCATTAAATAAGAAACCCAATTAAAATCAAGCATGTACATGTCTGTTCATTCAATAAGTCATGAAAAAACATGCTGTGCCGTCACCCTCATACCACTTCCTGTTGTCTTCTTCATGTTTTCCGCCAGTAGTAACTTGTGATTGTTGATCATGTGACTGGTGTGATGCGAAAAAAGCGTTTCTGCTGCAGTTATACAAACTACACGAATTTTGATACGGCTGAAAAACCACTTTGTTGAAACGCAAAACGTTTTATTGAATAACTTGAAGTATTTTTAATTGGCATGTTTCCATTAAGCTAATTTATTTTCGTAATTCCATTTCGCTCAACTGTATGACCAATGGAACAAAGCCAGTTAGCTAACATTATCTGCATCCAACAGCATTACTCAGCTTATATTTTCTTTGTTTGGAAAACCTGCATATTTGTCACAGTTAAGTCATGAAAAGCATCCCACATCATGATCTTCCAAACACTTCCTGTCGTCTTCCTGGATGTTGTGGATCATGTGACTCATATGATGTGAAAAAAGTGTTTCTAATGCCAAAACCTTTTTATCAAAAACAAAGGTTTTATCTTTTAGGTGTGTGTCCTCTGGACTTTGGTCCACAGAGTCTGGACTCCTGTTGGGATTGCTCACTGCCCAACAGAGAGCGGCTCAGCCACTCATCAAAACACGGCGTTCTGTGGTCTGCGTCTCATGCGCACATCTGGGACGGGACGGCTGATTAGAGGCCTTTACTTTGCTTCACCGGCCCGCAGCATGCCAGATGCAGTCCTCTTCATCTAATCCAGACGGATCCCACAGAATGAAAGCCACTCTCTGTGGAGTTAGCGTGTGATTTACGCCGCAGCCTCCCATCTGGCCGCTCCAGGCAGATACATGCTTTACTGCAACTTTGTTTTAAAGTCAGCAGTGGGAGATGTACTGTTTTTGGGGTGTGTCGAAATGCCAAGTCATTTTACATCTTTTGCCTGTAATCTGAAAAGTATTGACACCACTTTCGCATTTTCAGTTTGTCACAAACTTCGATATGTTTAATTGGGATTTCATGCGATGGACCAACACAAAGTGGAACGATGAGTTTTCAAAACTCCCCCACTTTGAAAAATAGTGGACCAGATGGGTACAAAGGAATGCCACACCTTCCAGACTTATCTTTGAAGATCATTTTGAATCGTGTGAATCTTTTACCGTCAAATTCATATTTATGCCCAAATGTATGTTGCGGCGTCCCGTTAAATTCCAATAAAATTCAGTGAAGTGTCTCTAAGAAACCCCGGAAGCTCACAGAATCTGTCATCCCGCTCTTCAGAGAACGACAAACCCATGAAGGGTCTCCGTCAGGAGGACCTGGTCAACCAGGAGCTGATCACAGAGCTGAGGAAGGAGTTCGGGATGACGTACGATGAGTTCTACATGGTCCTCACCGACACCGACATGAGAGTCAAGGTGAGAGCCCGCTCTGCTAGGAACCTGCAAGCAGCAGGTTGTTTCCACAGTGACATCATGGAGGATGTTTTCTGTTTAATTCAGTAAATCACTACTAGATGACTTGGGGAGACCAAAAGCTGAATATTCAGCCTGAAACCATCACAAGATATTGTAAATTCTGTAAATTTTACATCAGAAAACTTTAGATACATTAAAAGTTTCACAAAAAAACCTGTTTTCTATCTTCATGTTTTCTTCAGCACAGATACTCCAACATGACATGATGGGAAACTACCTGAGAGCAGATTAACACAATCCAATTCTATTATGAATTTAGTTTTTTTTTCTTAATTGGCCATTTGTACTTTGGGGCGTCTGTGAATTTTGATCTGATGAATGAATGAGTTTCTTGACAGGAAAGGACTGGAACCATTAAATTGTACAACTTCTCTTGCAATATTATGACATTATAATCTTAGAATTATGAGATTATTTTTGCATTATTTCTACTTTCTGAGTTTCTGTTGTCTATTTGATGTTTTTTAAATTGTTATGATGTGCAGCACTCTGAACTGCTGCGTTGATTAAAAACGTGCTAAGAAAATAAACTTGACTGAATGATCGACACGTCTAAGTTTGAAGTTGTAACTTGGAAAAGTGAGAACAGTTGTGGACGTGTGAACGCTCTCAGTCCGCATGTTCGCCTCTCATCTGCTTCCATTTCCCCGCTTTTTTCTTTGAAGGTGACCTGGCCTCACGCTGCTGGCACAGTAGCTCCACTCACACACTGTTTTAATTCACACAGCATGACATTTGCTCAGCAGCTGTGTGTGTGTGCGTGGATGTGTGTGTGCCAGAGTAAACCAGCTGGCTGTTTTTGGACAGACCCATCAAAGAGGCCAGTGTTCGCATCCTCTGCTGACAGAGACAGGGCCGCCTGTGAGCGTACACGGCCGTGGGCGTGCAAGGGAGACAGAGCGAGGCGGAGAGAGAGAGAGACAGGAAAAAGGTGCGAAGGAGAACGCGCCGCGCCGCGAGTTCAGCACATCCGCGGAGGCGCAAGAGTCGCCGCATTTTTCTACACACACGTTGTTCACCAAATCTTCGGTGTTTTCGCTGCTTCCCAGAAGTTACTGCGGCGAATGTTTGGAAGGTGGCAAAGCTCACTGCAAAGTCACAAACACACTTCCCGTTTCTCAAACCGCCTCAGAAAACATGTTTTATTTCATTCATTCGACTTCTAACGTTCTCATTTTTGTGTATGTCTTCTGTTTGGGGTTTTTTTAAGCAGCAGTCCTATGAGGTCCCCATCGCCATGAAAGCGGTGTTCGACTACATTGACACCTTCTCCTCTCGAATCCGGGAGATGGAGCAGCAGAAGAGAGACGGAGTCGTCTGTAAGAAAGAGGACAAACCCCGGTCTTTGGAAAACTTTCTGTCCAGGTGGGATTCAACAACGCAGAGCGCACCACATAACCGTTTTACAGATTTCATCTCTTTTTGAATAGTCTCAGAGGGAAAACAAAAAAGATGTTTTGAAATAACATCTCATAACCATTCATTGGGTGAAAAAGTCTGTCCTGACCAACATGCCACAGTGTGAAAAGTAATTACCTCCTAAACTTAAAAGGGCAGTATTTTGTAATATCTGCTCTTTTGAGCTTTGCATCATGCTGATTGTTGCTAGTCAGCACCAATTAGCAAACACCTGGTGGAGCCTGAGCTCTTTATATGAGTTACTTCTCACTGCAACTTTGGTAAAAATGCTGCTAAAGGGTTAATAGAGGAGCCATGTTGTGACGTCTTCCTGAAGGCGGAGTTTCAGAAAGAGCAGGAGTTTCTTAAAGAGACAGAGGCCCAATTTTATGCCTTTAAATTACGAAGTCATATTTGAGATATATAGTCTTTTTATAATAACTGAAGGTAACATTTACTTGATTGTGCTATAAAATGTGACCATATGCCTCAAAAACAAATAATGATAATCTGTTTGATATAAAACTAGTTTGATGACCTAATATAAGTTTGGCAAATTTATTTCTGGCTCTGTTTGTTGTTAATTCTCCGATGCACGGCTTAGAATCAGAAGAGAACTTGGAAAGTCTTTCTTTTTGTGAATTTACGAACGAGAAAGAACATGTATTATGATGATTATATTTAAAAGATTTGATGGAGGAAATGTTTAATTAAACAGCCGAAGTCCAAGAAGGTCAGCTGCCTTCAAAACAAGGGTAGGACAATCATCTGTCTTACCTCTGATCAGAGGGTGATGCCTGGAAATTTTAGACAACTCTCAAATGACCATGTAGAGATTGAAGCCAGCTGATCTGTGGATCAGCTGGCTTCAAAACTCCGATTCATCTATCGAAGTCTGTGGGGATAATTCAGTTGTTCAATTCAGGTGTGTTGGAGCAGCATCTAAAACCAGAAGAATGGAAAATATTGAGGACAAAGGTTGGAGACCCCTGTTCTAGACACTTCTATGGTAAACTAAACTTAAACAAAACCATTAGCGTGAACTGATCTGTTTCCCCGACGTCACGAAAGATCAAGTTTTTCTTGATATCACTCCAAGTATTAGAAAATGAAGAGACGCCACAGCCAAGAGGGAAGGGACACATCAAGCTAATACTGACTTAGATGGATGCAGAAGCTCTTGTTTGACACAGAAACCATTCAGACTCTGTGCCTATAATACGCACACACACACACACACACACACATCTAGATCTAGATAAAGAATAAAAATGTTTTGGCCCACTCCAAACGAAGCGTTGAGCTCAGGTCAAAGGGCAGTTGTAGGAGTTCATACTATTCTTATGAAAGCAATAACCTGAATATGATTTATGTATTAATAGTTTTTATCCAAAGTTATGTGGGAGAATGGAAGAAGAGATTTCAACCAATAATAAAAACTTTATTTATGACTGTTGCTGCATCAGCAGTTTATCATCCTGACGCACAGATAAGACGCAAAGACAGTTGGTCTAAGAAGCTGAATGTGAGATCCTGAGTGGTCCGATCGTGTTGCTCCTGTTTTTTCTCTGAGCCACAAGTGGGACCAGATTTTATGGGTGCTGTGGTCAGAACACGGCAGACAGCAGCTGCCTCTCTGTACGGGTCCTGCAGCCGTTAAAAGTAGCACAAACCCCTGCAGTTTGTCGAGGCTAAATCAATGCTGTCACATATTTTCACGAGACGTCTGAAGCAGTAAGGCCGTCTTTTGTTCCCATGGCGACCGTGGAGAATATTGGTTTCCCGACTGCTGTGATGTGGCAGGTTCTCAACCATAATTTGGGGTTGTCGCCCTTCTGGAAGTAATTGTATGGGAATATGCAGAGTACATGCATAAACTGCTTGTCTTGGCACCGAGCTTTCACTGCTGCACCAAAGTGCCACTTAGATTCAGGCGGAAATTTCTCCTTGATTGCAGGTTCAGATGGAGACGTCGGCTGTTCATCATCTCCGCCCCCAGCGACGAGGAGTGGTCCTATCAGCAGCAGCTGTACGCCCTGAGCAGCCAGGCGTGCAATCTGGGTGAGCCGTCCGAAAGCAACCTGTCGCGTCAGCAAGCAGTGTCTGACCAGTTCGCTCAGCGCTCTGAGGTCAGCTCACGAGTTTATGGTTAAAACAGGAGGAGGAAAAAACAATCAGAACCTCTAAATAGGGGCCATGAAGTTTGTTCAAAGGGAAAAATAAATTGAAGCTGGGGAAAAAAATAAAAAACCTTCAATCTGAAAAGTAGTTTTGAACATTTTTTTTTAGGATTTTTTTTAAAACATTCAAATCTGTATTTTCAGTTTCATTTTTTTCTGTTACAGAACACTTTTATTCAGTTTCAAAACTTTATAAACTTTTTTTTTCAATTTCAAGATTATCTTTCAATTTCAAATCTTTTTTTTTTTGTCAGTTTTAATTTCTTCTTTCTTTCAAACAAACTTTATGGCCCTAATTTAGCTCCTTAGTTTACTTACACAACTGTCAGAAGTCAGAAAAAATGTGCACGACGTTACGAGTGTTTGTCAGGCAGTGCATTTCTTTCCTGACTTGAATAAGTGGGTAAGTTTTACCAACAAATTGTTGAGAGCAAACGCCTGCTTTCATCCGCTTTGGAAACAAAGCGTCATCAACAGCTACACAACGGGGCAGAAGATCGTAGTAGCAAGATGGCGGCTGCTTTGTGCCTCTCTGTTTTCCGCCATGTTTGTTGTGTCTTCAGTATGACCGGCCCACATGGTGACATCACAGTTCACGCTGAAGTACCAGGTATTCCTCAGAAACAAATGGAAACAGATTCGCTGTTCTGGAACCTTGCTAATGACTTAACTAAGAATGCTAGATAACTTTTATTTTTCCCCGCCTCCCTGAGGACCTGAAGATTCAGAGCCATTTTGAAATGAGATATAAAAAAGATAATTTTGTTTCCTAGTCAGAAACCAATGGACTGCAGTGAATCAACACCAACAAAGAGTTTTTTCTTTAGTTTTCCGCCACGTTTGCTAGCTGTTAGCGTTTCCAGCTCCTATGTACGATCTGTGCTTTCAGAGGAAGAGAAAGTTCAAGCCGAGATTAAATTCAAACCGGAAACAAAGATTTATCTTTTATTTTCTTCCATGGATACACTCACATTTACAGCAATATAATCACAGCAGTTGGTTTGCTTCAATCTGTCTTTTCTTTACTGCATTCCTTAGTAGCACGCAACAATAAGTTATTAAAAATGCTGAAATTTATGGACATGTCTGAAGTTTTTCAAGCTCATCTATCCACTTAAATAGAAAGGATGAGGTTATTTATTAAATCCAAATGGTGAAATTTAATCAGAAACACTTTTTTGCTTCCTGGTATGATTTACCTCATCCAGCAATGTGTGTGGTCACACTCTGCCAAAGTCTTATGGACTCTTATAAATGTACGAATAAATTCCTCATGTGTGAAAAATGAATGACACAAACTTTTTCTGTTTGTTGTAAATCTCAGATATGAAGCCCATATTTCTGGTGGATGTGTGTGTGTGTGTGTGTGGGTGTGTGTGTGTGTGTGTTAACGTATTCGCTCGCAGAAAGATCCCAGATGATGAAATTGGCACCGAGCTGTTCTCTTCTTTTCTCTAATGCTTACAAGTCTTTTTTTTTCTCCCTTCCTCTGGCAGGACGCCTGTTGCTCAACGTTTCCACTGCAGTTTAAAAGTTATTACTGCCGTTTATGTCAAAACTTTGCAAATGTGAACAATTTTGACGGGTCTGACAGAAATATGGCTGATAAATGTAAACCGGACAGACCCTTGGACAGCTCCGCTTGTCTGTAAAAACAGATATTCAGGGTTTCACACCCTAGTCGCTTCAACTCTTATGAAAATTTAAGAGTCGTGTCATTAACCCTCAACTTTCTCTTTTTTTTATTATTATTTCTATGATACATAAGTGAAGTCAGATCATCAATCATTTTATCACTTTTATTACTTTTAGTACGGTTTATGTTTAGTCCAAACAGAACTCCTGTACAACTTGAAAGATTTATTGTGGGGGAAATTTCTACAGCTATATTTAGAACCAAAGGTAAGTTAGAATAAAACAGTTTTTATTGAGGCAGAGAGTCTGAAAGGGTCCATTAATGTCACCACTGTAGGAGCCATTCTATACTGCTGGATTTATTTTGGTATAATTTGATGAAGCATAAAGGTAAAAAGGCTTAAAAAAAATCCTGAATCTTCTGTGAAATGCCGTTTATTTGT
The DNA here is from genome assembly GCF_051168715.1 of Poecilia mexicana. Taxonomy (NCBI): domain Eukaryota; kingdom Metazoa; phylum Chordata; class Actinopteri; order Cyprinodontiformes; family Poeciliidae; genus Poecilia; species Poecilia mexicana. Next base: position 17,107,045 of record NW_028263371.1, read on the forward strand.
GTGGAGTTTTCTTAAGTGTTTTGTGTCGATTTTGGTTCTGATCCCAGTAACCTTATAACCAGCAGTCAGTGGTGATGCTTACTTTAGTTATTGATTAATCTATCAAATATTTGGACAAATAATTGATTAATCAGAGATGGAGAAAAATCGGCACATTCTCAGTGTAGGTCCTTTAAGTTTTTTAGACAATATTTGAAATGCATTAAAAGATGATTCCAATTGGCGCATTTTTACGGTGAACAGAAACTACTGAGGGGTGAGAATGGCTGTTTGGGCGGTAAACGTTGCAGACTCTTGGTCTAAGCTGTCTGTTAAGATTTAAAGAACAGTCCCATGTTTCTTACAAACGAAGTCGTGAAGAATGTTACCTACAGTAGATACTCACTGCTGCAATGCAGAATTATCTGTTTCAAGGTTGTCTTAAAGGTTCAGAGCATTTCTTCTAGGCGTGTTGTTGCTTCATGGCAATATCACTGAAAAACATGATGTGTGATTAAAGAAAAACCACACGTGGCGTGTTATCCTGCTCAGCCACACCAGGACTTTTTCCTTCCTCGTGTGTTGATCTTGGCCATGTTGGAACCCGGAGCGGTTCTCTTCCCCCACCCCACCTCCAGACTACCTCCACCTCTCCTGGGAGGTTTCCTCCTGCCGTTTAGCGTTGGCGCTCACCAAGTGAAGCCAGCATTCTCTCGCGGCTCTCCCACTTTAGAGGAAACAATTTGTTGGCAGGATTTTCCAGACCACCTCCGAGTTCTCCTCCCTTCACGTACAGAACGGCCGTTTCGGGCTTCGTTCCAGGAGCCGTCGGTTCACATCAGCAAGAAGGCGGATGGACACGACGCAGCTGGATGCAGCTTCTCCCTCACTCCTTATGTTGCATTTATTGGTGCTGTGTTTACCGTGATGTTTCAGGTCTGAGGCACATCGCCGTCCTGAAGCTGGTCGGTACGGAGCTGCCGGACATGGGCGGAGTCCTGGAACTTTATCCCATCAATGGTAAGAGCTTTATTGTTTAAAATGACATTTTCGTAACAACATGGTCCTCACATGCTTTTTGTTGTTGGAGAATATGACAAAGTACAGTCATCATCCACAGAAACTAATAGAGATACGAGAAAATTCACGTTATCTGACAGAAACTCACTCGGTTGCAAGTCATTTTGCAGAAATAAAAGTAGATTTCTGTAATAACTTTTAATAAATGTTTCAATGGGCCGTTGAAACAGCAGATTTAGTGTGGCAAACGGCCCAATATTACATATTGGAATAAATAGGGATTATACTGAACAACAGTCACAGAAAAAAATATTTAGGAATAACTTTTCCTAAATATTAGGCTTTGGAGGTTTTATACCAAAAGCCAGTTAGATTTCATCATCGTAATATTTCTGCTAAGTTTGTTACTCTAGGCTTTTCCAAGCTTATCGATTTAATTGTTCTTAAATTGATCTTCAAATGCTTAAATGAACTTGAACCCAAACCATTAAACAACTGCATACAGAAGCTGCAGGGCTACAGCAGATCTGCCAGAGTGGCTTTAAATGGCAGATGTAAGAGTCCTTTTTGTCTGAACACTTTTGTTCAAAGTTTTCTCTGTGTGAGAGGATCCACAACTTGGTGCTCAGTTTGGTTGGAGCTTCCTCTCTTTGCTAGCTGGTCTCACATTCATCTCTACAACACTTCAGTTCTAAAAGACTTTATGGGAATAGTTGACGACAGTCTAATTGAAGCTCGCACCACATTAAGGACGACATTGGATCTGGCTGCCATTCCCAGATTTTTTTTTTTTTTTTTGAGAGAGAGAGAGAGAGAGAGAGAGAGAATGGGTTAAATGTAGCACAAAAGCACATTGAGAGAGCAGCAATTCTAGAAAAGTGCAGTATGTTTTATGTACAGGAGCTCTCGGTTGATTTATTAGAAACTTCAGATTTAAGGCAACACAACTGGAAAAGGTTTTCAGGTTAAATGTGAGAAAATGATAACAATACCAAACACAGAACCAGATCTGCCACAGAATGTTTTGGACTTAAATAATAGTGAAAGTGTACCTGGGCGTAGGGCCTGTAGTGTCTGATAAACCGATTCCACATGGTCTGGAGGAGAAACCGGCCCTGAACGGGCCACACTTGATCCACACCATTACTCTCAGATAGCACACACTGGATGAGTCGCACACACTGATGTGCTCCAAGACAGAACAGATCAGTGGAACAAAACTGAGAGGGTACAAAGTGCTGCTAATGCTTTTAAACCTTTTGAGAACATGCGTCAAACTCACGGCCCGGGGGCCAAAGAATGCCATTCAGAGCTTTTTATGTGGTCCTCTAGACTCCAGCGGGCCACATAATTAGCAGAGAATTCGAGATAGCAGATGTCTGCTTAAATATTACTGCATCAATCAAACCAAAGCAGTTTTTGTCAGTACAGAGCCAAATTATGTCAGTCAGTCTCAACTGTTTTTTGTGATTCCACGATCACGCAAATTGACGCAAAATCGACAAACCGACTCACTTTTTCGCACTAATGCGTACTTGTCAGTTTATTACAAATTTTCCACGATGGTGAAAAACCCTGGGTTTAAATGATGCTAACTCCCACCTTCGGGTGGCAGTATATCTTGCTTCTACTAAACTGCTACCTCAGCTTTAATTGATTCCAAGTTATTGTCCATGATTGATGATGATGAAAAAGTCACATGCACTGCCATACATGTACTGTGAGACACCTCACCCGCCTTTCCAGTGGTGCTAATTGAGTATCAACTTACTACAATAGTACACTAAACTTTACACTCTTCATCCCAAAACACATGCAACATACGTAGCACAATGTGTCATAAGCGGCACCCCTTGCTAGCGGTGCCAATTGAGTAGTAACCTTGGTTTTCCATTTTCAGAGGCACCAGTGGCCTGGAAAACTCGTTTCAGTCAGACTGCACCAGGGAGGCTGTGGCTACTATCCAGTAGCTTGCCACCATCAGTGTGAATGTGTGTGTGAATGTAATGTGAAGCTCTTTGCCGTCCTCTGGCCTTGATAAAGTGAAATGCAATTTTAGAGAGACCATTTTCTTTAAATACTAAAGTCAGAATTTTGCCTGCTGGAGTCCTGGATAAGTTGAAGGTCCAGCAAATGTCAAAGGAGTCTGTAAAATCTCCAAGGGAAACACCTGATGCCCGCAGTTATAGCCTCCCTAAAGAATGAGCTGTGTGATGATTTTATGTTATGTTTCATTTCATACTGTATGTTATTGTCTACTTAGTTGTTAGCGTTGGGAGTGCAGGGGTTTGTGGAAAAGAATTTCCCCTTGGGGAGAATAAAGTCTAGAAGTCTGAAAAGTCTAACTCTAAAGATAATAATGTCTTTGGACTCTGCTCTGTTCAAAGAAACCCTCCTCTAGATACCGTCAAACTGTTCTTTGGGTGTTTCCTCTGCCCAGGCAGTGCCACAGTGGAGCGTGAAGGGCTCTCTGCCACCCTGGTGAAGGACATGAGGAACTACTTCCAAATCAGCCCGGAGTACTTCTCCATGCTGCTTGTGGGGAAAGACGGCAACGTGAAGTCCTGGTACCCCTCACCCATGTGGTCCATGGCTATCATCTACGACCTGGTGGACTCCATGCAGCTTCGCAGGCAGGAGATGGCCATCCAGCAGTCGCTCGGCATGCGCTGCCCGGAAGACGAGTACGGCGGATACGGCTACCATCAACACGGTTACCAGGAAGGCTATCACCAGGGTTACGGATATTAAGCCCATTAACGACAATCGTGTTAACTGGTCCTCTGATATCCTGTCATGAAGTTTTATAGCCATCCTCCACATGGTAGTCAGGGATGTAGTCTTTTGAAATATTTTGTAGCACTTAAAGGAAACTCCTGAGCTCCCTTCATGTGCAGCACATCGTACCACGAGGTGCAGGTCGTGGGCTTTTATCCAGTCACAGGTTGGAGTTTTTTTGTATTTGTTACTTTCCAGCATCAAGCGTGTATAACCACCTACCACCTTTACTTGCTTTGTCGAATTTACATTTTCACATTTTCAGGACAAATCTATTTTTTTTTGTAGATAATGAGCTTGAATATGTATTTATTGGAAATCTGTGGCATCTAAAGTGCAATTACCGACCTTTGTTCAGATCTGTTACATTATTTCCCTTCTGTAAAGTCTACGTTGCTCTACAATGTTCCTATTTATATCATGCTAGCAAATATGATGAATAAAAATGTTTTTACTACTGGTGCAGTAAACTGAATGACTTTTAGAAAACATGTTTTCACTCACACACAAGGATTATCTGGTATTCACCATCACTAACTGTGTGTCCGTTGGCCATATAATTGCACAAATTGGAATTAAGAAAACAAATTTGTTTAATGTAAACATGTCAAGATGTGCGAATTGACCTCAAGATGAAACCAGATGACCTTGTTGAGGATGCTGCCTGAAGCTGGAAAGAGCTTCATTATCCACCGGCAGTGAAATGAATTTTGTACCTAACCCTGAGCATCAAAGAGGAAGCCATCTAACCATGAAAAACCAGATTTAAGAAAAGCCTCAATCTTGTGTCCTGTGATCTGACGAAACTCAAATGACAACAAATTGTTTGGCCATAATGACCAGAGGTAGCAATCCCAACTGCAAAGTAGAGGGCAGGAAAAGGGTTTGTGGATGTTTTGGAAGCAGGAAGCCACCATGTTTAGCTGAGTCATTTACTGCCTGGTTGAGAGCAACTTGGTTTAAAAGTTGGTTTTTTAATGTAAAAGTAGCATCCTAACTGATTTATATCGCTTCAGTAATATGAATATTGAGCAGAGAAGGTTAGAAAAACAACTGAACTCTTTATGCATCAAAGGAGCAATTGAAGGACATGAAACTTAATAATTTAGTGACTGTAATTTTAGCTCACAATTTATAAAGTGATGAATCGTGGTCATGAATTACTGAAGCTTTTCTGGGTGAGCTGTGTAGCAATGTCTTAAATAGTACCTCCCCCTACTGGCTTGATTTGGTAAGGCGCAAAAGGGAAAATCTGAAAGCTGTGAGCCAATTAAAATGCTTAAAATAATTTATCTAATTATGAACCGTGGTCGAGAAGATTGTTTTGTTTGTTCTTCAAACATGAAACTGATTCTTTTTTCTTTAGAAAAATAATTAACACAAAAATGCCCACTGTGCTTCAGTAAGTTTCTTTTAATAGAAAAAAGTCAGTTCACAATAAACGGCGTACATATTTCAAAGGCATCAACAATGTTAAGAGAAAGATACATTTTATGGAATTTCACAATTTAATCCACCAAATGAACATTAATGATCAAGCTGCAACAGATTTGAAGCAGATTCGTTCAATGCTCTCAGATCAGACGCACCATTAAATATACATGAAATGTAAACGATGTAAACGTGGAGGTCTGCTCCACATATTCGCACACAGAGATTTGATGAACCGAAACGCTTTTGCTTCATGTTCCTGTTCCCAATTCTTGGGAACAGGAAAGTTTTTGTGCTTTTATTGATAAACGAGCTCTTTTTTCGTCCAACTTGTCACAGTGATAGCATTTTCTGATGTCTGTTTTGATAAATATTCACTCGCCTCAGCATAACAAATACTGGAAACAAAGTAAAATTGGCAGCTTGTCCTTAATTTCTAATTAAACTGCCAATGAATTTGAACATTTGGGCACTCACAGCACAACAAAATAGAATTTCCTAATAAATAGTTGATTCTTAATCATATAGTCACATCGCGGGAACAGAAAGGGGCCCCATCCTGACGCAGTAGAAATCCAAATTCCACACCTTTGATCCCAATATACACACTGATTATTCAGAAAATTCAAGACAGAAAATGTAAAAAGTGGGGCAAACTTGATGTTCCACCAAGTCCCCTTCAGTTCTTCACATTTAGACCCACATGACGCATGGTTTCATTAGGCCGGCAAACAAAGCAAGATGGCCATCTGATGAAAAATATAGAACTTCCTGTTTTTGGCTTCCCTTTTTTTCCCTTTTTGCGATTCCCTACAGAGCCACCAATGACTCGACTCAGCATGAACTGATTAAAACCTACGATGTACATTGCAGGATAAAACCAGAGATTATCAAATAACCTTTTCATATGTCAAAAGTCCAAAGTCTTATAGGATCCCAATCCCAGCTCAAGATCGGCTCAACAGCTGGAGGCATTGCAGGATTATTTACACAGAAAAACTCTTAACGATCCTTAAGTGCTGTCCGATTTTTTTTTTAATCGTCACTCCTCTGTCACAACACAAACAGCAGCATTCATGCACAAGCAGGCACGTTTCAGAATGTGAATTAGAACCTTGCCTTCAGCGCCGTTTCTCACCGTTAGTCAGTTCAAATGCCGGGTGACGAGGTTCAGACTTCAGCTTTAGCAGTGGTTTATCCTCTGAACTCGGGATTATTACAGAGAGTCTTCGTCAGACTCGCTGTCTGTGTTGGTTTTGGTGAGGAGCTCCAGCTCCTCGCCGTCCTACAGCAGCAGGAACACACAGAGGACAGGATGTGTTTAGACAAGCATCCCACTGGATCCACACGCCGTAAACTATGCAGCGGTTTCCCTGATGAATCATTTCAAAAACTTTTACCCTTTTAATCTGACTTATTCTGTACAGTTCAGTGCATAAACTATTGAGGGAAAAGGAAAAAAATAACTAAATTGGGACTCTGTCTCTTTAAGAAGTCCCTGCTCTTTCTGAAGCCTTCAGGAAGTCATGGCAACATGGCTCCTCTATTAACCCTTTAACAAAGTTTTTACCATTAAAAACAAGTGTCTAAAACATGTTGGTAAAGGTGTAAAACTTTATTCTCTGTATGTTTTAGACCTTTCTCCTGGCTAATTGCTCAGACTCCACTCAGTTGTGAAATGCTTTAGCTCACAGTGTTTGAGCGTGCCGCTGCCTGCTGACCTGAGCCGAGCCGCTTACCCCTCTGGACCTCTCGAACACCTCTCCGTTGATGACCCGCAGCTTCTCCTGCTGCAGGCTGTACTCAGGGTCCCTGGGCCGGCTGGCGTTGTAGATGAAGATGGACAGCAGGACCATGGGCGCCTGCAGGAAGAAGTCCAGCGACGGCCGGAAGTCGAACAGGAAGAGGGAGAAGCCGGTGACCAGAACGGTGGTGATCTGCCCCGTCAGCACGTGGAACATGTTGTCTCTGAACTTCAGGATGAAGGCGACAGACAAGCCCAGAGCGGCTGAGAGAGGAAGAGGAATAATTCTTTTATAGTTTTCCATTTAAGAAAAAGCCATGAAGCTAAACTAAACTAATAATGGTCAATTAATTTACAGAACTTTATTTTTGGTTAAATATAAACTGATGAAATTTCGTACAACTGACATAACAATAACTGTTTTCTATTTGTTCACACTCCTGTCAGTCACATAATTTAAACAGAATCTCAAGAACGGAAAAATTGGTTTCTGAAATAAAAATAGCTTCTGAATCGAAAATTGTTTCTGAATTAAAACTTGTTTGAGTTGAATTGTGAGCCTAAGAATCAGAATTGAATCTGTAGACACTGGCAGGTCAGTATCTCTGCTCGTTGGCGCTGCAGCAGTAGCAGCACCGCCCATCAGTCCTCACCAGTGACCAGCACCAGGGCCAGGGAGTAGACGTTGTGTCCATGGAGGAGGCCACAGTGGATGGTGAGTCCTCTCGCCTCGCTGCTGAGCCCCAGAGTCAGAGCGTTGAACACCACACCAAACACATACCTGCAGACAGCAGGCGGCCCGGTGAGACCACCACAACACACACACACACACCATAACACACACCGTGTTCCTGCTGCTTCAGCGTTTCCTCACAGTTTGCTGTTCTGAATGAAGATGCTCTCTGTCAGCTGGTCTCCCTCTTTCAGGATCTTCTCGTTGTAGATGTTGGCCATGGCGGAAATGAAGCACTGCAGCAGCAGCAGGACGTGACCCACGCCCAGCGACTGAAGCTTCTCCACCACCCGCTCCTTCCAGGCCTGACCGGGCAGAGACGACGTCCACGACTCGGAGGCGCTGCCGAACAACCAACAAACACTCTCACCACAGGAGTACGAGCTCTGGAGACAGCGGCCCAGGCTCTGTCGGGTCTTTTGTCAGTCAAGAAACGATCCATGTACTGGTCAATCTATGACGGCTGCCAGAGTCTCCCTCAGAACACCTGCTAAGCCCGGTGGTGAGGGCTCTTGAGGTTTTTGTGTTAATAAAATGTTAAAAGTTACAAAATTCTGAGTCACATAAGGAGGAATTGTAATTTTGAAATAGTGTGTGAAGCCAACAGGCAGATGCAGGGATGGTATGTCAACTATAAAACCAGCCTAATGTGTCTTTACTGTCGATGTTCCTGGTGTGTAAAAACTCCTATTTAAAATAAACAAATGCCTGGCAGGGGGGCAAGTAAAGCCTGGTGGCCCTCCAGAGTGAAGTTACCTGCTGTTTTTCATCTGCTCCAGGAGCTGTGTGTAGAGGATGCAGGAGTTGGACGGGGTGGAGAGCGGGTTTGAGTGAAGGCCTGGCACTGCTGCGGAGTTCTGGCTGCCCCCCGATTCTGTTGTCAAGGAGACGATGGCCAGGAAGAGGATAACTAAAGAAGCCCATTGAACCCAGGACAGGCGTCTCCTGAAGGAAAAATCAAACATGTCCGTCTGATCCTGAAGCTGTCCATCATAATGGTTTAATTACACTGGGACGAGCTGGTCAGTCTGAAGATGCTCAACACAAGACTAAGAAAAATCTATAGCACCCTTCATGCTGCAGACTGGTGAGATCAGGCTTCACTAGCTCTAATTTAAGACTTTTTAAGACCTTTTTAAGGCTGTTATGAATGGAATTTAATACCTGTATTGTGACAGAAATGTGCAAAAGAAAATATCAGATCATTTTCTAGGGAGCTTTAGCCACACCAGGGCACCAAAACTGTGTTGTTTCTGGATAAAGTTGCCCTTATATACAATAGACACAAATAATCTAGCAAGCTAGCTACATGGTATCTGCAGGTTCAGTCAAATTTAAGACTTTTTAAAACCTTTTTAGTGCCACCTTGAAATTTAAGACAGAAAAAACTATAAATATAAGGGATGATTGGGAGATTCTGCTGTATTACAATCGTACTACTAAAAACAGACATTTCTGGGGTTTGTGGCTCTTGGCAGCGGATTTGTCTTTTTCATGCTGCATATGGCTCCATAGCCTTATCCCCATAGTGCCTGGCTGAAAAGTTATTTTTCTTTTGTGCAGAATGTGCCTAACCCCATATGGGGATGTGAACAGAACTGAGCTAGTGGTAAAAATGAATGTCATCCAGTCAAATGGTGATAAAGCTGCAAATACGCATGACAGGCGCAAAACAGCTAGCTAGCTATCAATGGTATGTTAGCAACTACTTTTGCCTGACAACTTACATTTTTTAATGAATTTAGGAGGTTTTGAAGGCCGTAAATTTAGACACATGAATTTAAGACTTTTTAAGGCTGTGCAGACACCTTGTATAGGTCACCAATAGTACATGAATGCAAGAATGCCTTTTGTCTCTGCATTAATAGCCACATCTTAGGGTAGGAACAAACAGGGAAATGCTGAGTTGAGCCACTTACTTTAAAACAAGTCTAAAGAGAACAGCTGTGGTCAGGATGACAAAGTTGGAGAACAGCACTGCCATGGCCTGGAACAACAAGAGAAACAGCAGAGTCAGAAAATGAAAAATCAACACCTTTAGAGAGAAAAGAATGAAGGATTGAGGTCTGACATACAGGAGGAACTCTGGCTTTACTCCACAAATAATCACATTGAATACCTGAGAAAAGGTTCCTTGGCCTCTATAATGCCGTTTGTTCACTAATGTTCTCTAAAAAACCTCAGAGTTCAGAAACAGAACAGCTGGATTTACAGAGATTAAAACATACACAACTGGCTTTACATATCTCTGAGGCCAATTGGATGAAATTCATTTTATTTTGGGATGTTGGCGTAAAAGGGGACTGGCTAAAAAGAGACATCAGACTTTAAAGATTTTTATTGTAGAAAAGCAATATATTGTTTTCCTTCCGCTGTAGTAAAGCTCAACAACTCAAATAAAATACACAAAATAAAATTAAAAGATAAAATACACAAAATAAAATTAAAAGATAAAATACACAAAATAAAACAAAACCAAACAAAATAAAATAAAATACACACAGTAAAAAAAATAAAATAAAATTGGGAAGGCACGGTGTGCTGAGCCAGACATTAGAAAGGGCTTACATGGGCAGTAGCTCAGGGCGATGTGTTCTTGGGGGCACCAAACACTTTTTAAATTTTTGTTTACATGAATATGTGTTTTGTATTGTACTTTATAACTTTATATAAAAGTTGTAGAACCATATCAAATGATTCTACAACCATTTGAATTGTAGTCAAAGTCTGGGAATTTTACAAATATAAACAATCCTCAAGTATTTGAAAATTGTGAAGTTAAAGTATTTTTTAGGACTATATGGAGCTACTGTTCAGGGGACATATTAAACCAACCATGCATTAGTTAATGTATAGAATTACGTATTGTTGTGCTGTAATTTTTAATAGTAGACAAATTTGCTTATGGGGTACCAAAAGTGGCTCCCGCTCAGGGCCCCACATCCCTGTAAGTCCAGTCCTGAGAGTGTGTGTTGAGGTCAGATGAGGCCCTGAGAGTGTGTGATGAGGATCCTGATCTGACCGTTTACCCACCGGCTGCAGGTAGGTCATCACGTAGAAGATGATGAGGTTGTCCAGAAAGTAGAGGAACGCCGGAACGGCCCACTTCAGGGAGATCAGGAAGGAGGAGCTGGAGGCGCAGCCCAGTTCGCTGCATGATCGTCCCTCTGAGGACACACACACAAACGCACACAGGCACGCACACACACACACACACACACACACACACATGCAGTAAAAATTCTATGAATTTTATATTTGTATATATTTATATTTTATATTTTTAAAATGCAACATTTTTACTGCAACATTTTTACTTTTAACTTGAGCTGCACCTATATTTTTAAAATATTGGGACGTATATTTTTAAAAAGCTCAAATTGTTAGTAATGCTTCCAATCCATAAGCACAGATCTAGTCAGTATAATTCTATGCTTTGTGGTCTGAGTGACATCATACTTTATAGTTATTTATTTCACATTATATCTGTCCATCTTAAACTCTTCATTGCACTGACTGAACAAATTACAGTTGTGATGTTTTTTCATATGTGACTTGTGAAGCGTTTGGTGTAATTCAGTGTGCTGTAGTGGTGCAAAGTTATCAAATAAATTTGTAATTCAGTACATTTATGTGTGCTGCTTATAAAAAAAATGAGTCAATACAGTGATGTTTGTCTGTATTGGATCGGTATCAGCTGATACTAAACTTCAGTTATCGTATTGGAAGTGAAAAAAGTGGATTGCTGCGTCCCTACTGACTCAAACAACAATAATAATCTTCATATTTGCCTATCTGATTCTATTTCTTTAAAGAACAAACAAGCAAATGTAATAAGAACTCACCTGGTCGCTAATAATTAGCTGACTGAAAACATGGTGAGTTTTAGGCTGTTATCTGTTCTCAGACACAGAAATCTGCTGAAAGCGTCTCCATAAGCAGAATCAAGCCAGACAGACTGGAATAAACTGATGAACTGAAACATGATAAAAACATGCCAAACCCTCACAATGAGTCTATGAGATATGTGACGGAGATGATGAGTCAAACAAATGTCAGAGTGTCAAAATGTTCTGGACTTGAAATGGAGCACAAAAGTAGAAACAACTCCTATAGAACTTATATAATTACAGTCAAAGTGACACTCATCAGATGTGACAGGTGACAAGAAAAGTGAACAGTGAGACTGGTGATAAAAATGGCAGGAAAACCCACACACACAGTAGAAAAGCAGAAGAAAATGTCTTAATTTATGAATCTCTGGCAGATTCTTTCACTCATTATTGTGGCTTTTTGTACACAGAAGAAATTTTGATGATTCTGTCCCGAATCAAGAGAAGTTTGGTTTGATTTAACTTTCGACAGTTAGAAGAAAGCAGTGTGTGTCTTTTTATTCAGTGAATGTAAACTTCTGTTCTCCACTGTAAATACTGAAGATGCACCAATCCACTCTTTACACTTTCCATACCGATACCTGAGGTTAAGTATCTGTTGATACCGATCTATTACATATCGATATTGCTGAATTGATTACTCAAATTGTTGTTTCAAAATATTTCTATTTTTAAACAAAATGTTTTTTTGTTTTTTTTAACATTGTCAGTGATAGTCCATTTGGAATTTTTTTCAATATCTGGACCGATACAAATATCGATATTGATCGGTGCATCTCTAGTAAATACCATGACAGTGATGTTTTTACCTCTGACTATCACTCTGACTGACATAACCAGACAGAAGAGCAGCTTCAGAGCTTCAGCGAACAGGTTCACAGATGCAGGGAGGAAGTCATACTTGTTTTCTGAAAATAAAGTAGAAAAAAAAAAAAAAGCAGCAAGATGTATTACTTATGAAAGAGAGCCAATCTTTTTTGTGGATACCCCTGCTGGAGACAACCACCTCATATATTGACAGAGAGTTTATTGTCATTCAATGTTATGTTTAAAAATGTACATCCTGTCGCTCACCGGCGTTTGCTGAGAACTTGAGCAGCACGATGCGACTCGTCCCCAAGGTAACGAAGCCCAGGCCGAGAGCGAGCGTGTAGGCCGAGGAGCGGGAGCAGAGCCTGGGGCGGGGGCAGCAGCTCACCATGGCTCTGGCTGGCTGGGGCGCGGGAAGCTGCTCTGGGTTCAGCTCTTCAGACCTGTCACACAAACAATCAGGCTGCTGGATTGTGACTGCAACACTGAAGATAAAATTCAACTGGTCACAACTTGTCAGAGCAGCTGGAACAAATGAGAGAGGGATTATGTGGTAATAGGGCTAGATGGTATGGCTAAAGAACTCATCAAGACATGAGAGTTTCATATCAGTCGATATCAATAGTTATTGAGTTTTTTTGTTTTAAATAACTGAAACACTGCCAGACTGGTGGTTCTTTACCAGACAGTTCATGGGACCATGGCAAGTCTTTGGAGTCCAGTCTTTGAAGAAACTTGGATGAGTTACAACAACATTTAATTTCCTTCCGAGTTTAACAAAGCATCTTTTTAATTGAATTCGATTGAATTGAACTGATGTCACACAATGTCATGACATTTGCTTAAGACAAACTTTTAGGTCTGCTATTTATCAACATTACATTATTGTAAGGGCCTCAAATGGCCCCCGCCCCGCACTGTGGACACCCCTGGTTGAAGACCCAAGACTACACAGTCAAGTTTAGCTTTGAGTTTTGACAGAGACAGGTAGCCATTCTCAATCTACATTTAAAGCCAATAAATCTATGAAAGAATAATCACATTTAATAGAATTTTACAAAAACAGCTTTAACATAATTAAGGGAATAACGCCCGTCTAATCATGCAAACCAGAAATAATAGTGGGCGTTTTTCTGTTCTCTCCTTTCTCTTTGTACCAGCTGCTCACCGTTTAGTTAGCATTAACATAGCATGACAACAGCTGTGGTTCTATATTAAAATAAAGTAATATTTTCTGTAGCAGTTCAACCAGTACGAACTGAAAGATGTCTCCGTTTTTACAGCGACGTACCACTTATTGCTGCTTTTATCCAAAGCATAGCTGAAGCTTCTTATTCCGTCAACACAAACCGACGACTTCCTTGTTAGGAATCGTACGCGTTCACGACGCAGCTGGCGCGGTGACGTCATGCAGCGAGGACTCACGCGCTGCCGAACGTAGCCATTCGTAGGAACTCTTAGATACGCTTTGCTGCATTTGATGGAACTGAGTTAGGGATAACATTGAATATATTCATCATAAAGACATTTTTTCTGTTGGAAACCCCAGTGGATTTGCTTTTACTCTAAAACATAACTTGCTACTTTGAGCATTCACAAATATTGATTATAGTTATTTACTTAACTGCATTTCATTTCTGCTACGGCTCTTTATTTTAATGGCCAAAACGACTTAGAATTCAGTAGTGTTTTTAAATACAAAGATGATTAAGTAAAAGCTGTTTTAAAAAAATACATCTTTATGTAATTTTACGGTTTAAGTCACACAATATTTGAAACATGTACTTATTTACATGTTTTATAAACATACCTTTTGTCTCTATCAAGAGGGTGCTGAAAAAATATAGACATTTTATACTCTCCGTTACGTCTTCTGGTTGCCGTTAAGCTAACTTTGCTCCAACAGTTAAACCGGAAATTGCCCCTTCAAACTAAAAGCACCACGAATCAAACAGGAAGTTACCCATAGTTAAAACTAATTAAGAGGTGAAATAGGTAAGGACCTTCTAAATTATTAGTGCATTTCATTTGTGCATCGTTTTCAGCCTTTTGTCCACATACTTCCCAGGTGCTGCAAAATGTTCTTATGTTTAATTTTGACCTGTTGTCATGCTGAATCCACTGTCAGACTTACATGTTACAATATTCATTTCCACTGTTCATTTCAATGTTTAAATTTGTTAATTCGAACAAATGACAACCATGATTATGATGGGTTGTTTTTTTTTTGTTTTGTTTTTTAATTAAGAATGTTTTGGAAATGTGTATTTTAGACTTTCAGCAGTATTACTAGTTCCACTGGCAGATTATTTCACTTATAACAAGATATAGCAAGATCTGCCAGTGGAACTAGTACTTTTTCATCAATATTAAGGATTTAAAAGAAGCCCATATGGCTTGTTGAAAAGTTACTTATTAGTTTGGTTTGTCTTATTTCAAGAGTACTAAGATATTTGCACCAGAAACTACAGAAATACTCTGTAATATTTTGTGCTTTTGCAGTGATCTGCCTTAGTCGTTGAGGAAAACATACTTTGAGAGCTGTTTCATATTTATTTGTATGAATAGGCACAGTCAGAGTTGATTCGGTTGTTTATTTCCCAGAAGACCAATCCACGTGAGTGTTTTATGGCTCCACGTTTCCACCAAATGTCCCAGTCTAGATTTACAGCATGTGTATTTTTGCATGGCTGACTTTCCAGGGACATTCTGAGGTCAGATAAATACTTCAACACTTATTCCTACGAGACGTTTTCAGTAAAGATGGGACTGGGTACAACCTCAGGGATGACTCAAGATAAAGGACATATGACTTCAATTACAAGACCAAGAAAGAAAAAACAAAAATACACTGAGGCACAGTTCATTGCCCCGGTACATACTGTTTGGAAACAGACACGTGTGTGTATCAGTGACAGATAACACACACAGCGCAGCTCTCTGTCCAGATCACAGTCTTGTGGAACCGAGCAGCATTTCACCTGGAGGATTGATCCCAGACATGAAGCTCTGTCCTGGGATAGGAGCTCACCATCTCCTGCCCATCCTGCTTCTCCTGGCAGCGCTGGTCATTAAAGCGGACCTGCAGAGATCCAAGGAGAGACGCTACTACATCGCTGCTGTGGAGATCAACTGGAATTATTCTGGCAATGATACAAACAGGTTGGCTAGAAATGTATATGAAACAGCAAGAATGGTGTCTCTTTGCTTGTTTGTCTGGATGATAGTTGTGTGTTAAGTGTGTAAACAAAACTGTTAATATAGTTTACATTAACTATAAACTGTTAATTTAGTTTTTTACTGAAACAGCTCAATTCGCCTTTGTTTCTTTCAGCATTTTTAATCATTTTTTTTCTTTGTTCGTTTGGAACAAACTTTACATTATGCCAGTGTTGTATGACCACAGTAGGTAGAGAAAAAGAGAGGAGTACATTTCCTCTGAAAAATATCCAAAAATGTCAGGAAAAAAAACAAACAAAAATTTTTGAGTTTGAAAAGTGACACATTTTTCTTGTCATAGGTGAAAAAAATTCTAGAAATTTTTTTTTGAAATTTCAAAAGTCGAAAAATGTAGAGCTTTGAAACTCTTTTTGGCTTGTGGAAGACAGAAATGTCCAAAATGTTTCCCCTCAAAATTTCTGAGTTTTTCTTTGTCTTTTTTTTTTAAATAGAAAATTGTCAACATTTCACAATTAGAAATGTTCTCGTTCTTTTCCTGAGGATTTTTGAGACTACTCCCGAAATTTCAGAATTATTTGGCTGAAATGTACTCTTATTTTTTCTATATCTACGATGGCCCTAATATTCCATTGTATTACACAAACTTATCAGTTACCATCTAAGTTTTGATTTAAAAAAAAGTTATTTTGTATCAAACATATCCAGGAACAAAGGGAAAAATAAAGTAGTGTGGTTTACATTTCTGCAGTTTTGCTAATCATTTGGTAATTTCCAGGCATTAAAGCACAAATGGGAGAGGAAGATAATGTTGCAAATCAGACATATAATATAATTATGTATGCATAAAGTTAGTTTCAGGAAGTGCCTCCAACTTCAGCTGTGTAATAAGAAGGTATTGCCGTGAAATTGCCAACATAAGTGTAATTTCCTGTTAGCACAATGTGTAGTGATACACGAGGAACTGACCTCTAAGTAAATTGTAGTAATTTGGTAATGACCGAATTTATAACCACATAATAATTTGGTACATAAGTTCTAAACGCACTTATGTAACTAGCACTTATTTAGCACAATAAATATTGTAGACCCAATAATATTTAATTGCTGGATTTTTACTGTCAAACTGTAACGCCACTGTCATAGAATATACAAGTCAAACGTAACATGGATGATGTTGATGTTCAGGATAGTATATTAGACGAGTATTGAATATTTCAAATGCCTGTGAAAGGAAAGTTATTTAACTAAAAAAAGGAAAGCACAGAAACGCAACCTACATCTGTAAAGTTGAATTTGCCCAAGTGACTTCCTGAACAACATGCTTCAGACAAAGTGGAGATGTTTGACCAAAACCCACATGCGATCTTCAAGATTTCAGCTAAAAGTGATTCCGCAGGCCGTTGACTGTTCAATCAAATCACACACATGCTTTACTTGTGTGAAACCAGACAGTAATTTTGCATATGGTGTCACATGACCGTCATCACAGCCTGTCTTGACCACACAGATCTTAAATACTAACTCATTTCCTTTACTTTTGAGGCGGAGTTGTTTGTTTTTACCATGACTAGACGAGGAGATTCCCGTCCTGCTGGCTTGCTGATTGATGTTTTGTATTTTCCCACCATTCCTCAGGCAGGATCCCACCTACAAGAAAGTGGTTTTTCGGGAATATGACGAAACCTTCAGCCGGGCTAAGACTCATCCGCCCTGGTTAGGTGAGTGCGGTTGGAGGTAAACAAGCCAATGGCCCGGCTCTGATCATGTAGAAACTCTGCCTCAAAGTCGATTCCCACAGCAGAAATATTTATTTTTTTTAAACAATTTTCCATAGAGGAAGGGCATCGAATCATCCTGGTACTCCTACGACCATCTGGAACCAGGCTGGGAACAAATATTTATTTTAAAATATTGTCGGTCAAACTTAAATGTTTTAGATCATCCAATTTGTTTTATATCAGATGGAGAACAATTTCAAAAACAAGCTGAAAAAATATTTTTTCAATTATTAAAGCTGCAGTGTGTAACCTTTATAATCTATATATAATAATATAGATTTAATAATATAGATTTATTAAATATTTGTTGAAAGTGTCACTATGATGTGACAGTATGACATGGCGCAGATAATCTGTAAAAAAAAAAAAAAAAAAGAAAAAAGAAGAGCTTCTCTGCCTTCACCCAGTTCTAACTACAAACAACCAATGAGAGTCAGGAGGCGGGTCTTAGCGCTGACAATCATGACTGTGTGCGTGCCTCTCACAAATGTTAGGTCTAGCTAGCATTTCAAAATAGGTTCAAAAATATGTATAAAACTTTTTCTTTTTAATAAAATAACATTCTGCAGGCTTACTTTTTTTTTTTTTTTGTTATTATAGAAAATGTGTCTAAACTGTTTTTTTTTTTGTTGATGAACTGAGGACAAATAAAATGCTCTCTGGATTGTGAAGCTTGCAGACTCCTGGTCTGTGATGATGAAAAAAAATAAAATACAGAACTCACTTTCACACTGTTCCACCACAGTCACATATTTAATAATTACCCAGAAAGCAAGAGAGGGGTCCCAAACTTGCCCCCGGTGTGTTTTCACGTTGCTTCAAATCCCAGAACTGCTCGCACACAAAGTCCAAATAAAGAAACTGGATCCTGTGCCTCTCCCTGCAGGTCTGCTGGGGCCCACGCTGAGGGCCGAGGAGGGCGAGACCATCGTCGTCACTTTCAGAAACATGGCTTACGGCGCGTACAGCATCCACCCACACGGAGTGGCTTACGGGAAGCAGTCGGAGGGTGAGTGGGGCATTAATCAAGACACACAGAGACAGTGTCCCAACTGAGGGGGCCAACCCTGAACGCCACACACTGGATTCGGGTCGCTCCAGGCGTCCCTGATGTTAGACCCTTCATCGCTCACGCAGCGTTGGCCAATATAGCAAACAAAACTGTTTGTCTTCTTCTAACATATTAACCAGGACAGGCAGGTTATCAAGGCAGACGGTTCTGAAGTCCAACAGGAAGAAGACCTGAAGCCTTTGGAAATCACTGTCCGCAATGTAAAAACACAAAATATTACCAAGTGTTTGTTGTACACTTATTTCAAGTGTACAAATGTCTTAGTACACTTGAAATAAGACTAAACTAACTTACAAGAAACCCTTCAACAAGGAGTAGGAGATTGTTATAAATCAATAATTCCTTAATATTGATGGAAAAAGTATTTGTTTAAAGGGAAGATCATTTTACTTACACAGTAAAAATATGTGCTGTTTTGCTTGTTTGGACAATAAAAGTGAAATAACAAGACATGTTATTAATTTCACTTAATTATTATTTCACTTAATAATTGGTAGATTATTAAGTGACATCATGTGCGAATAAAACTAATATTTTTTCATCGATATTAAGGAATTATTGATTTAAATAACAGTGACTTGTTAGTTTTGTCTTACTTCAATTCTACTAAGATGTTTACAACAGAAATTAGATTTTGTGTTTTTGCAGTGTGTGTTCATATGCATGGGAAAACAGCTGAGACAAATAGAGTATTTTTGGAAATAAAAAAAATACAGTTGCTGCTTAATTTCAAATTAATTCCTCTGTGATTAAACTGAATCCACAGAGGAAATGTTAATTAAAGAACTGTTTACAGGAAGGAGTTTATTTCCTCTTCATTCGTTTTAAGGAATTTCAGAGTTGGCCAATAATCTACTGAGACGTTTGCACACCACAGGGATGTTATTCATCTCACTGCTAACCATTTGGGTTAGCAGCTGTGTGTCAATCCTCTCATCACTGACATAAACATCCTACTCATAACCGTTCCTTTTTTTCCAGGCAGGATATGACACACAGCTGCAAGGACTTTAGAAAACAGGCCTGCTGTGTTCACAAGTTTGAATTTACTGCAGATTTCCTCTGATCTAAACTTGGTCAATGTTGTACAGGAACAAATATTTATATCATGGTCCTCAAAATTCTAACATCCCAGGTTTTTGTCATGTTAAAAAAAAAAAAGTGGCAAAAACACAAAATCTTAGCAAGTCCTTTTGGTTTGTTTCTGGTTCATATATCTTTGAATAAAACTAAACTAACTTCTATGTTAGATATAGAAGTTTCCTTCAAGAAAATCATTTCTTATTACTGGTAAAATAATAAAATAAATAAATAATAGTTGTACTGGCAGATGTTTAACTTAAAACAAGACATTTTTCTCATGTTATGAGTGAAATAATCTGGCAGTGGACCAAATACCTTATCATCAAAATTAAGGAATTATTGACTTTAAGCAAGCTGCTATATCTCGCTGAGAAGTTACTTGTAAGCTAGTTTATGTGTTTTTGAGACAATGACAAATTATTTCAAAAAATATTTTCCAAAAAGAATATGGTATTTAAATCCCGTTCATGGTCTTACTCTACAAAATGTCGGGCAGGATTTATGCCAACGAAAAACTATTCTGTAGCTACTTGAGCATCACAGTGTATTTTGAGATCAGGGGTAATTCAGAAGTTGGACGTTAGCTTGTTTTATCCAAACCCAGCCGTGGAAATGTTCTAACTGCCCAGGATGATTGGAACTAGTCCTCCAAGCAGAAGATGCTTTTGTGGCCATCTCTGGTTTGAAATCCTCACCTTTACTCTAAACTAGCTAAGCAAGCTCTTAAGCTAGCTTCGACGTAGAAATTAGCATGTAAGTGAAAGAAAAGGTTCTTATTTATTTATTTATTTATTTTTCCACAGGAGCCAACTACTTTGACAACACGTCACAGAAGGAAAAAGAGGACGACATCGTGCAGCCTAATGGTGAACATGTTTACACCTGGGAGGTGACGACAGACGTTTCCCCGCTGCCCGACGATCCCGACTGTCTCACCTACACCTACATCTCCCACCAAAACGTGGTGCAGGACTACAACTCTGGCCTCATCGGTGCTTTGCTCGTCTGCAAGAACGGTCAGTGTTGTGTGTTGATAACTTCTTTCTGTTTTGTCAGAATTAAAAATTGGATTTAATGCCTCTTTGGTCTTCCTTCTGATTGAAGGCGTCTTGGACGAATCGGGACAGCAGAAGGGCATCCACAATGAGTTTGTGTTTCTCTTTGGGGTCTTTGACGAGAAACAAAGTTTGTACACTCCAAGTGGACGCTCTTCAGATGACCACGTCAAATACACCATCAACGGATACACACGGGGATCCTTGCCTGGTCAGTGTATTGGGTCATTATCGCAACTTTTGAATTGAGGGCGCAATTACATTTGGCATATACTAGGAACTGATCCAAAATGTTGATATCGATACCAAGTCGGTATCAATATCGGATTGATTCTAGCTAAGCTACTAAGACTGATACTTTAGTTTCAGATTACCTCTTGAAATTGTATTTTATTTTTGTACAGCTCTACCTCAAAAAAGATTTTGTTTTGATTTCTTGCACTTTGTTTTAGAGGAAAAAATTCACGCTCTGTTTTACTATTGTTTCTATTTATCATGTTAATATGTTATTAAAGTATTTCATAGGCACTTATAAATGTCGTTCAAATTCTATCCAATGGTTTAGCCGAATAATTCAAAGGAAAAACCACAGAAACAATATATCAGTATATCAAGCTGAAATAATAAAAAGTGTTGGTATCGGCGTAAACCTTTATCATCCCTGAGTTGAGACACATTTTGTGGCAGTCTGACTTAGCTGGTAGACAAAGTATTCTAAAGTGTACAGTGTTAGCTTAAAAAATCAGTATCTGAGCGATAGAAGCAAACTTAAAAAAAAATTACACATATTTGAAAAAACTGTCATCATGTCCCAACAGTATGTTATGAGACAGATCATTTGTGAAAAACTCGATCTCCTCCCTGAGCTACAACTGTCGTTTGAAGAAATACTCTGCTCCCAATCAAAAACAACCAATCAGAGCAAGGAGGGTCCTAGTGCTGCCAATCATTCTGATGTACTTGCTGCTGTATGTGCTAAAGGTGGATAAACAACTCACATTACAGGAAAACCATTTATCCGCAGTCATTGGTGGCTATATTAGCTAGCAGGCTATTAGGAACAAAGCTGTAGTAGAGTGAAGTAGAGGGCGGGATGAGCGAGGGTGATTGACAGCAGTAAGCCCTGCCTCTTAGCTCTGATTGGTTGTTTCTAAACAGGACTGGGTGAACGCAGAGGAGCTTGATTTTCTTCACAGAATATGTCTCATACCACACCGTCACCACATAATGCAGAGACAGATATACTGTAGTGTAATGTTGACGATATTTATGAAATTTAGAATAACTGCTAGTCTGTTGTTCAATGAGTGAAAAATGTCTTGTTTTGCCTCAATTCTAATTAAAACTTTTATGTTTCTGCTCCAAGGCGTAAGTTTATGTGCCCACGCCCCGGTGAGCCTGCACCTGGTGGGCATGAGCTCAGAACCCGAGGTCTTCTCAGTTCACATGAACGGCCAGGTCCTGACTCACAGCGGCCACAAAGTGTCGTCAGTGGGGCTGATCAGCGGCTCCTCAGCCACCGCCAGCCTGGTTTCTGCCTACGCAGGCCGCTGGCTGCTCTCCTCCTTCACCACCAAGCACATGGAAGGTGGGTGGACCTGAACATTTAAACCAACAGAGTTTCCATTTTCTTTCCCGCCGAAACAACTTGAATGCGTCTGATCGGTTTGCAGCTGGCATGCACGGCTTTGTGGACGTGAGGAAGTGTGAAGAGTTTAAGGAGCCCGTGAGAAAGATGACAATCTACCAGCAACGACACAGCAATGAGTGGAAGTATTACATTGCTGCGGAGGAAATAGTCTGGGACTATTCAAAGGACAGCGACAAACACATTGATCAGTGAGCAACTTTATTTTGACGTATAGATTGTCAACATTATAACCGACAATGGGAGTTTAAGATCAGTGCATCGGGATTTAAATGAAACTTCACTATTTTCACCACATTGGAAGGCTTTTGAGCGTCGCTGGTGTATTTAAAGGGGCAGTATTATGCAAAATCAACCTTTTTGAGCTTTACTTATGTTCTAATGCTATCAAAAACATGCATGTGGTGTTGCCTTGATTCTTACATGCATGTTTGAAAATCATTTAATGTCCCGTGGCAACCATTCAGCTGTGTAAAACATGGTGGACCCAGCGCCACCATCAAGATGCAGCTGCAATTTCCAAGTTTCCAAGCTTCCGCCTCACAGAGCCCATAACTCCCCCACTCAGCTCCTTCAGACTAGCCAGCAGCAATTAGCAAACACCTGATGGAACATCTGCTGAGCTCATTATATGAGCTACTTCTCAGTGCAACGCTGGTAAAAACGTTGTTAAAGGTTTAATAGAGGAGCTATGTTGTGATGACTTCCTGAAGGCGGAGTTTCAGAAAGAGCAGCAGTTTTTAAAGAGACAGAGGCCCAATTTCAAGGCGTTAAATTAGTGAGTCAAATTTCTTTTAAGTCATATTTGATATATTATTTTTTATCACAAGTGACATTAACATTATTACTTGATTTTGTTCTAAAATGATATTATGTGACTGGAAAACACGTAATGCTGCCCCTTCAAAGTCATGTCCCAGAATTTCAATCTGGTTTAAATCTGGTCTTTGATTTAAACTCAAGTTGACTTGGTGTTATTATAGGGGGATAAATGGGGTCAAGTTATCATTCCCCACAAAGACATGAAACATGAAAACTCGCTATCTCAGAGCTGGACTAAATATGAGTTTTCTCTCTGTTTAGAGACTTCAAGCTCCAGTACCTGACACAGTCGGCACGCCGCATCGGAGCAAAGTACAAGAAGGCGGTGTACACTCAGTACAAAAATGAATCATTCACTGAAAAGGTGGAAAATGAGCACAGGAAGAATGAGCTGGGCATCTTGGGTCCAGTGATCAGAGCGCAAATCCGAGACATGATCACAGTAAGACTGTAACAGAGCGGAAAACCTTAAACTTAGGAAATAGGATGTATAAAGATAAATGCCAAAGCCAAACACTTATATTCCTAAATTTGGTCCTGGCACAATATTAAACATAATAGCAGGAACTGTGTGATCATTTTATGCCAGATTAGATTGTGGCTTGATGCACTTTCTTCCTCTTTCACAGATTGTTTTTAAGAATTTGGCCTCAAGGCCTTACAGTATCTACCCACATGGCCTGACTGTCGAAAAGTCAGAGGAGGGAGTCAGCTATCCAGAAGGAGGTATAGACTATTCCCCAGATAAGGCTTCAAACAAAACATAACAGATTTTAAATACGTGAAGTGACGGAGTTGCTTGCGACATAATCAACCAGGAAACCAGAGCCATGCCGTTCAGCCAGGTGAAACGCGCACCTACGTGTGGAAGGTTCTGGAGGAGAACGAGCCTCTTGACGGAGATTCCCGATGCCTGACACGGATGTATCACAGCGCCGTGGACACGACGCGGGACATCGCGTCAGGCCTGATAGGACCCATGCTCATCTGCAAGAGTCAATCTCTTGACGTCAGGAACGTACAGGTCAGGACCAGGGTCATGATCGTTGTGGGTTTTTCATTATAGTTTAGTTTTATTTGGATGTGACTTTTTGTTTGTCTAATTCAGGTTTAATTAGTTTTTAGAGTGTGTTGGCTACTTTTTATTATTAGTTAAATATTTTTTCTATTTTGGTTTAGTTTTTATTAGTTATAGCAGTAGGTTTAATTTTTTTGTACTTTTGTTAACTTTTGTTAATTTTTTCAAAGTGCTTTACATATTCCCATATATAAAGCACTTTGAATTGCCTTGTTGCTGAAAATGTGCTATATGAATAAAATCACCTTACCTTACCTTTAGGTGCAGAGTTCAAAAAAGTCAAAGTGTTATATGTATGCATCCATTTGGTAATACCATTTAAAAAAAATAAAATTAAAAAAAATTAAAAAAAATAAATAAATATATATATATATATATATATATATATATATATATATATATATATATATATATATATATATATATATATATATATATATATATATATATATATATATATATATATATATAATATATATATATAATATATATATATATTATATATATATATAATATAATATATATATATATATATATATATATATATGTATATATATATATATATATATATATATATATATATATATATATATATATATATTATATATAATATATATATATATATATATATATATATATATATATTGTTGTTAAATATAATAACTTTGGTCAGGTTATGCGATTTCCTGTTTGGTTTATTCATCTAGCTCCAAATTACATCAGAAGTGTTCTCTGGGCTTTAAGGAACTAATAGTTACAATCCAAATCCAGGATCCTGGATCATCATCAAAATTTTGGTTCAACTGGATTTTGACATAACTGAAGAATCCTTCAGTTACGTCATCTAAAGAAAGATGTGCAGAAGAAAAGACCTTTAACATATTCATAACCCTGTGACATGTTCTTCAAAGATGAGCTAAGAAGTAACTGAGAAAAAACTTCCCTTTGTTTTTGCAGCTGAAAGCGGACAAGGAACAGCATGCTGTGTTTTCAGTGTTCGATGAGAACAAGAGCTGGTATCTGGACGAAAACATTCGGCGTTGCTATGATCAATCCAAAGTCAACAAAGCCGACCAAGACTTTTATAAGTCCAATGTCATGCACAGTGAGTCTCACTGCTACCACAGTTCAGTTAACAGCACCGGTCATGATAACGGTACCGATGAAAAGGAGATAAAGTCATCATCCAAAACATTCCTTTTAGCCCAATGCAATATTTATCTGTATCCACATGTACTCTTTAATTGTAGGGACTTCTTGTGTATTTCTTCCAGCTGTTTCTCAGACATCTGATTTCCATCTTCTTTCAACTTACAGCAATAAATGGTTATGTGTTTGAGAGTGGCCCTGATTTGGGCTTCTGCAACGGTGAGGTTCCAACGTGGCATGTGTCCAGCATTGGAGCACAGGACTACATTCAGACAGCTACTTTCTATGGCCATTCGTTCGAGCTGAATCACAGAACTGAAGACATTCTCAGCCTCTATCCAATGACTGGAGAAACCATCAAGATAACCATGGACAACATAGGTGACAACAGCCATCTACAAAGTCACTTTTTTTATCACTTTGTTTAATCCGTAAATCTTGTTTACCAAACATTTGTATTTGTATTTGTTTCACAACAGGTGTCTGGCTCTTGGCATCGTTGAATACTCACGAAACAACAAAGGGAATGCGTGTGAAGTTTCAAGATGTTGAGTGCTACCGTGATTTCCAATATGAGTATGAGGACAATGACAAGAACAGAGTTGATGAATTTACTCAGTGGAAGCCCCCAACTTTTGAGGATATCGAAAAAGAAAAGGAGGTATCAAAATCTGTACCCACAGAACCAGTGGAGATCGATATCTACACGGACATGTTTGCAGACGAGTTAGGTCTGCGGTCGCTGAGGAACCAGTCCAGTAACTCTGATCTGGAGATACTGGACTTGAGTTTATTTGACTATGATTTGAAGTATGATGATTTTGATTTTGCTCCTACGGTCAACGATGCTAGTCCTAATGTAAAGGACACAAAGAATAAAACTGAGTTCTTTTCAAATCAGACTGCAATGAATGATACTCAATGGAAATCTGTAGTCAACCAAAATGTTACAGAACATAACTTGCACAACAGCAGCATTAGTAAACATGCAACAGCTGTACAGAAGAATAGGACTCAGTCATTCCTTGAC
This sequence comes from Poecilia mexicana, assembly GCF_051168715.1. Lineage (NCBI taxonomy): Eukaryota > Metazoa > Chordata > Actinopteri > Cyprinodontiformes > Poeciliidae > Poecilia > Poecilia mexicana. The sequence continues at coordinate 17,133,328 of NW_028263371.1, forward strand.
TATGACACAACTGTTCTCAACAGCAACAGTGATTCACTGAGCAATCAAAGCACAGCAACCACCAACAGGACTGTTTCTGTGGTTGCAGGAAGTCCAAATAATGCTAGTATTACAGTTGCTGGGACATTGAACTCAACACTTCTCAATGGTACAGGTTCAACAGCTCATGGGAATGCCTCTGCAGACATTGTCAACCTTTCCACTTCATCCAAACAACCCACCTCTATTACTACGGGGGCACTACAGATAGCCAGTCAACCCACAGAGAAACAAGAGTCCACCAATCAGACCATGCCAGTACAATCACAAGACACAACTAATCTTACTACTACATTGCCAACAAATACCAAAGATAGAACAACAGAATCAAATTCATCTGGCAGTAGCAACATCTCTATGGACATATTCTTTCCCAATGAAACTGAGGTGCAACTCACTCGGGGCGATGTGTTCTTCTACAAAGGGCGCGCGTCTGATACCGACAGAGACCCAACCAGCACTCACTGGTTTCAACAGACTTCAACAGTTGAGGATGACCATAACACGTCAACTGATGTGCCACCCGTTGGAATAAACCAATCACTGTCCCTTTTTGGACTTGATGATAAGGAAGTTGACAACAGCAGCATGGTCAAAGATAACCTCACCAGCCTTGAGTTGGTGGAGACCACAGGAAACAATGGCGGAAACTCTTCAAACATGACTGTGCAGCAAGAACTTGGACTAAGAATGAATGCCACTGAAGGTGTGAGTGTTTCTGCCAATTCCAGCCTTGGGAATGCAACACATCTTTTAAATGTAGATCAGCTATCACAAGACAGTACAGTGAACATCTCCAAATCAAGTTCAGCAGGGAGGAGCTCCGAGAAAGAACTTCTTCCTGGGGAGTTGTCCAATACTTCTTCAATGGAAAGTTTCTCTAACGAGACGAGAGGTTCATCCAACCATTCTCTTTCTGGTGGTCCAGTGAAGCTGCTCAGTTCTGACGAGTTGGGTTCTTCAGAAAGTAGTGAGGAAATATTTATCTATGTTAAAGAAAACAAATCAGAGGCAATCAAAACTGTCTCCTTGAGCCCACAAGGCCACAACTGGACTTATGATGGAACTCACTCCACCGTACCTGAGGAGATTCCTGATCACATGAAAAAATACTTTGAGAACGAAGCACCACGAACAACTCCACCTCCCAAAAAGTACAAAAAAGTGAACCTCAGACAAAGACCCAAGAAAGGTGAAGGCATGAAAACAAGGAGGAGGAAGGTGTACAAGCCTCAGACCAGGAGTGGTTTACCCTTTTCCCCACGAGGATTAAACCCAGAGTTCACCCCCCGTGGGGCAAGGCCCAATCCACCACAGACTGTCACCAAAGAGGAGGAGTTGATTAACTTCCCCATAGTCATTGCTTTGCCCCGACCTGATTTCAGTGACTATCAGCTGTATGTCCCTGCAGATGAACCAGAGCAACCTGATATGAGTGAACAAGACGTGACACAAAATGAGTATGAGTATGTGTCGTTCAAAGACCCCTACAGCAGCCATGAGGACATTAAGAATCTCAACCTGGATGAAACTACTAAACACTACTTAAAGTTATCAGGTCCTGATGTCAAGACATACTTTATTGCTGCAGAAGAAGTTGAATGGGACTATGCTGGCTACGGACACAGGTAAGCTCACAAATAAGAACATGGAGGACGCATTTTTGGGGAAGGCGAAGATTTAAAAAAAAAAAAAAGTACTTAGTTCATGTGATGTTTGTTTTATTACCACAGGAGACAGGATAAGTCACAGCAAAACATGCTAGAGACCAAATTCACCAAAGTTGTTTTCCGAGGTTACCTGGATGCGAGCTTCAGCGCTCCTGATCTCCGCGGGGAGATGGATGAGCATCTAGGCATCCTTGGGCCTGTTATCAAAGCTGAGGTCGGACAAAGCATCATGGTAAGTTAGCTGCTCTCAGAAGGATTTTGAATTTTATTCTTTATTTGACTACTTTTTCACTTGTATACATGCATGATTCAAATTTGGAGATTAATAAACTGACCGCACAAGAGTAAAAGTAAGCTACGTGTACAGTGTCACCCTTCAAGTTTTAGATCAAAACAAAAGTTCTTCATTGGAAAATTGTTTAATATTAAGAGTTATAGTCTACTTAAGAGTTATAGTTTACTACAGTTTTCACAGTGTTTGTTTGTTAGTAACAGTTCAAAAATTGATACAGTGTGAGGATATCCACTGTCCTGTTCCTACTCCTTGTGGAAAAGGTAGGAAGCAGAAGCAGAGTTACATAGTTCAAAGTAGTCCTAAGTTAATTAATATTAGCTTAAGACTAAACTAAGAGCATCCATTGGTTAAGCCTTCAGAACAACCAATTCACAATGCAAACCAGAAGTGAAGATAAAATGTTATTTTGAGAAATAAATGTTTTATTATTTTGCAGAAAAAATCTATGTTTTGGAATGCTGGAGCACAGGGTTCCTGTTAGCATCTAAATTTTACCTTCAGGACTTTATTATCCCTCTAAAAATGCTTATAATAGCTATTTTAATAGCTCTAGCACACACAAAAAAGACATTTATCAATGAGCACAGTGTAGAAGGTAACGTCTCCAATCATCCTTATCGCTACTCTTGGCGTTACAGTCAATCACCATTGACGAAAATGAAGAGGGTTACACCTGGAGTACCTGCTTTGCAAACACCAGCGAATGGTGTGACATTTAGCATTGTACCTCAGTATTTCAACTTCCCAAGCAGCACTATCTGTCAAATATTTTAGATATGCTCTAAGAACAAATTTAATAGGTGAATTTTATACGCATAATTTTGAATTACATTCCACTGAAAAAAAAAAAAGAAGAAGGGGTTCCACTGTACTAATGGCTAAGCAAAGAAAACTGTCTTTTTGCTGTAATTGAGTAAACAAATAACTCTGGTAGATTGTGACCTTTCTATGATAAAATCAATCGTTGTCTCTTGTTTTAGATTGTGTTCAAGAACAACGCCAACCGTCCATACTCCCTGCACCCTAATGGGGTTTTCTATACAAAGCAGTTTGAGGGTCTGTCCTACGAGGACGGCTCCAAGTACTGGTATAAATATGACAACGAAGTTCAACCCAACGCCACCTACACATACATATGGAAAATCAGTCCTATGGTTGGGCCAACTCCGGATGAGTCTGAGTGTCGGACCTGGGCATACTACTCTGGTGTTAATCCCGTAAGTAGTTGCGGTTTACCAGAGAAACCTTCTTCCACAGTTTCGTCATGTTAACCTACATACCCAGTGATAAACAAGCAGAGCTTCTTGCCTAATTTAAACCCCTTCGTAGCTTTTCCCTGACCTGTCTGCTGTGTTTCTTGGTTCTCTAATGTTCGCTGACAAAACTCTTAGGCCTAAAACAGATCAATTGTAGCAATGTATCGATATGTGTGCCATGGAGCACTCACCAAACTTTCATTTGGAAACGAACGTTATAATATTATTCGAGTCAATAATATTTCTAACTCACAAAATTCCAATAGAAAACATTGTGGTTTGTGGCTGGATAGTTGCACCATCAAAAAATAAGTACAAGTTCAAGAGGTACGCAGGCTTCGCAACACACTGTATAAATAATGTGTTTCTAAAACATTTCTTGCAGGAGAAGGACATTCACACCGGCTTAATTGGTCCTTTGCTGGTGTGTCGAGAGGGCACTCTGAAGAACAAGCCACTCGACACGAGGGAGTTTGTGCTGCTATTCATGACCTTCGATGAGTCTCAGAGCTGGTACCACAATAAAAACCAGGAGGTCATGCAAAGAAAGTACCGAAAACGAGTTTGGGATGACTACAACATGGAGAACCTCAAGTTCCACTGTAACAATCCATGACCTTTTTGTCTTGCTCAAACCGTATCAATTCATTTCAGAAGAGGATGATATGACAAGATGGTTAAAAGATATGTTAGAGCCTGGAGGAACCAATTGTCTGCTTTGTCTGTGTTTTTCTTTTTTATGTAGCCATCAATGGAATAATATATAGCCTTAAGGGCCTGAGGATGTACACCAACCAGCTTGTGCGGTGGCACCTGATCAACATGGGTTCTCCCAAAGACGTTCATAGCGTTTACTTCCATGGGCAGACGTTCAAATACGTGAAGACCAAGAGCTACAGACAGTCTGTGTTTCCCCTGCTGCCTGGTGAGAAACAGATTAGCTTCTCTACCTGTTCATATAAAGAACATCCATGTTGTGTTTGTAAAACATTGTTGGATTTTTGCAGGGAGCTTTGCAACTCTGGAGATGCATCCATCCAAACCTGGGCTGTGGCAGCTGGAGACGGAAGTTGGTCTGAACCAAAAGAAGGGGATGCAGACGCTCTTCCTGGTTCTAGATGATGGTGAGTACAGCTGTGCATAGTCGTATGTTGTAAATTTATTATAAAACTAAAAAACTGGCAATGACAAATAGTTTACATTTTGGGTAGAGTGACCCACACAATTATTACTCTTGCTGGTAAAGATACATACAAAAGCCCTAAAGTGTGTGGTGTCCAATGTTTTTGACTCACAGATCAGAATAGTTGAAATTCAAAGTATATAATTTTTAAACTTTTTTAAATATAGAAATTAAAACATTCCATATTTTTAAATAGAAAATGCAAGAAGGGTTATATTTAGATTTTTTAATTTGTACCTGCTCATACACAAGGGTGATAGACAGCACTAATACCCTCCTCCTGGCAGTGATTGGTTGTTTCTGACAGAGGTGTGTTCATGTAGATGACAGAAGGTCCATAGGGAGAAGGCAAAGGAACTATTTTTTCACAGATTATCTGTGTTATATTACAATGTCATGACGTATTGACAGTTTTATCAGGTATGTAAAAACCATGTTGTTTTTTTAAGTTACACAGCTTTAAATTTGATAAATTGTAGAATTTTGATCAATTCCTTTTGTTAAACACAATCATTCCTTATATGAGTTTTGTATAAATTTAAAAGCTAGATTTCTTTTTTTTTATTATTATTATTTTTTAAAGTTATGCTTTTGGAATAAAAGACAAATTTATTGTGAAGTGAGTTTTTCACACGTTTTGACAAGGGTGCTTATTAGTTGTAAATTTAGCAAATAAATTGTTCATCTTTTAAATATAGTCAATCCAACAACAATTTTTGGGGTTGAAAAACTTTTTTTTTTTCCTTAAGCAATTGTCTTACATTGATGTGTTGTATTTTAGCCATGATTATTTTTTTATATTTAAGACTGCTACCATCCTATGGGTCTTGAGTCGGGCAGCGTGAAAAATGACCAGATCACAGCCAGCAGCTCCAGAGGTAGTCATACCCCTCCTGATATTCTCTTCCAGCCAGCCACTTTGAAAATTATATGAATGCAAATATTTGTCCACATATTAAGGATACTGGGTGCCCGATCTTGCCAGGCTAAATAACCAGGGTAAATACAATGCATGGAGCACAGACCAGAAAGGCGACTGGATTCAGGTAGGAGTCCTTTATTTTTCAGCCTGTACATTTCCGTCCTGCTTGTGCTGTATTCAGTTTGATTTGGAAGTCAGATCTTGGAACTAGACAGGAAAGACTTTCTGAATGGTGGGATTTACCTTGGCGCTAACTACTATTAGCAATACAAGCCAATAATAATATTGTTAAGGCTATTTTTTTGTATTTAAACACAAAAGGAACACATCCAAAGATATGTATTTTACTTTGGCTTTCACTAGTTTAATGAGATAAAAACTGTCAGAAAGACATTCTTATGGAAGCTGCCATACTGGATACAAAAATCTGGATTTCCCAGCTAGCTCAACTTTTCCAGTGTTCAGGGGACATTCCTGTTGCTTTTCCAAACAGGAACTAGGAATATCTGACGTTTTATGTTCAAAAAGAAAGCACTCAAAATACTTAATCTATTACCTGTGGACCTCCGCTATAAGGTGAACTTCAAGCGGCCAGTTGTGATCAGCCAGGTGGCCACACAAGGAGCCTGGCAGCTATTGCAGCCCCAGTATGCCACAAATTTCTCCATCTCGTACAGCAATGATGGCCGGAAATGGATCTTTTACAAAGGCAACAGCAGGGAATTCTGGAAGGTAGGGAAGTTTGAATCGTTCACTATCAGAATGGACACATGCACGATCACTTGTTTATGCCCCGCGTTTGTCTTTGTGTACTCAGACGTTTCAAGGAAACGAGGAAGCCTCTCAGCCAAAGAGAAACACCTTCTTTCCTCCTTTGATTGGACAGTTCATTAGGCTCCACCCCATCACCTGGTACAATGCGGCAACAATCCGCATGGAGTTCTACGGTTGTGAGCTTGATGGTAAGAGTTTTGATTAGCAAGTAAATGTGGATGAAAGTCAAAGAGACACTAGTTTGGTTTGCTGTGGGTTTGTAATTTCCAACAGCTGGACTCAGGAACCCAAATCTTTTTTCTTATTTGATGGCTTCACACTTCCAATGTCCCGGTTGACCACTGTTCTTTTCTCGGACCACTTTTGATAAGACACCCACAACTGTAGACCAGGAACAGGAACAGCCAACAAAGAGGGTCACGTTGGAGATGCTGTGATCCGGGATTCAAACCATCACAATCAGATGTTTGTTAAACCTACACTTGCTCATTTTTCCTGCTTCTAGTTTTTTGTGGACAAAAAAAACAACAAGAAAAACAATGACTTGCTCATTGTTTATGAGCAATGACTTGTTTATGCCACTCAGAGCAGGTGTCATGATTTAAAGATAAGTGTTACTTGTTTTACTTTTCAGTAGTCATAATGTAATGCCTGATTGGAGTGTTTTATAACACAACTATCTACATCATATCTGAGATAGGCATGTTAGGGTTCAGGTACATATGAAGAAAAATTGGTTCTGTTTTTAATTACAAAATGATGCTCATCATCATACAGCATTAGCTTCACTGGTCTGCAGTTACAGCAATAATTACACTGATTCCAGATTGTTGGACAGAAGCGCCAATCAAATCACTATAACGGTAGGTGAAGCTCTCCTTGGTTTTACTTTGAGCAATCCAAAAGGAAAAAAAAAAAAAACAGAAAGAAAAAGGAAAGGTAATCAATAGTCGATTTCCCCTTGAACTCCATGACCAGCTACGTCCTAACCTAGTGGCTAAAGCATTGAAAGATTATGCTTGTCTTTGTTCAGGCTGCTCCGTGCCTTTGGGGATGGAGAGCGGGCTGATAGAGGACAGATGCATCACAGCCAGCTCTCAGGAGTCCAGGTGGTACTATGGAAACTGGAAAGCCTCTCTCGGTCGCCTCAACAAGCAGGGTGCCATCAACGCATGGAGAGCTAAGGTAGTAATCACTGGAGACATTTCAGCTCTGGAGGAATTTTGACAAACATCTATTATTTTCCTTCCACCTGTACACTTCTTCGTTTTGGTCTTTTAAATAGAGTGCCAATAAAATACAGTGAAATCACTTGTTGTCATGTGACAAAATGGAAAAACTTCCAATAAAAATTGTTCTAATTCTGTGTAGACATAAATTAGGTGAAACCTTGGGAAATTTGTCAGCTATTTCACAAAGTGTCTTTGTGCTGTGTTTTATTCAGAACAATGACATGAACCAGTGGCTCCAGGTGGAACTGCCTCGCATTAAGAAGATCACAGGCATCATAACACAGGGAGCCAAGTCTATGATGAAGGAGATGTACGTCAGCAAGTTTGCCCTTCAGTACAGTGACAATGGGATACACTGGACCTACTACATGGACAGTGATGATGTAACTGTAAAGGTGAGCCGATGTAGAGAGCACAAGTATGCTTTCTCAGACTGAAGCTTTTCTTGATGTTGAAAGACGTTCTCTCTGTCTCTCTCCTTCTCTCTCTCTCTCTTTTTCATTCATCTAGGTCTTTGATGGAAACACAAACAACAACGACCACGTGAGGAACTACATCTATCCTCCCATCTTCACTCGCTTTATCCGAGTCGTCCCCAAAAGCTGGTCGAACTCCATCACCATGAGACTAGAGCTTCTAGGCTGCGACTTTGAGTGACACATGCTTGAGAAAACAAAGGAAACGTCTAGAATGTCGAGGCAGACATGCAGAATTATTACCAACCCTGGAACATGTTACAGTTTTGTCCCTTTACAACCACAAACATTAACATAATTTATTGGGATCTCATACCAACACCAAGATGTTCGTCATCATCAGATCATAAGATTGAAAATAATAAATGGTTTTTATATTTATTTGCATCTGAATACAGCATTTAATATGAAATGTCCTTGTTGCAGTGAAATAAGAAAAAAGTTTGTTAAAAAGAAAAAAAAAGTTAATCTTCCCAGATGTAACAAGGTAGATGTAATATACATGTGTGCAGCACATCTTTCAGCACTATGTCAAAGTACTTCCTGTAGAATAAGTACCCAGAAGAAATGTATACTGTCTGGCAAAGTAGTTCAGGATGTATAGATCTGATCAACCGGATTACCAAAACGCCAAAACAGATAATCCACAAACTGACTTCTTCAAATAAAAATAAATAGAGAAAGAGAAGCAAATGTAAAAGTATAAATCTGATATAAACATGTGACAACAGATACAACTTTTTCAAGATATTTTTATAATTTACATTTTATTTAACCAACTTCTATATCATTTTTCGTTAGAAAGCGTGACTGGGAGTTATTTGCAATCTCTCTTCTGACCACTAGATGTCAGTGTAAATGTTACGTCTTTTTTTCCCTCGTGAGCTATAACACAAATTAGACACCACTTTTTTGTGTGTTTGCAATATATATAACATTTTTAGGCTTACAAATGCAATAGGAAATGGAACTGAAGTAATGTACATATGTAAGTAGATGTGTAATTTATTGTGTTTTAATAAATATGATTACTGGCTTTGTGTATTTGGTGACATCCTCACTGGTCAATCAAAGTGAAACTCGAATAAGCCCTGAACTTGGAGCGCATCACGGTTGGCATCTTAAGAAATAACTAAGTAATCTCTGAGTGTTAGCAAATTGTAGGAGAAAACTGAGGATGAAAACAAACTCGGAAGACATTGTGACGAGCTTGTAAAATGAGTACTGGTCTCAAAGTTTTTACGCCCGTCCATTGGACTTAAGTGCGTCCAGCATTTCACCTCAGACTTCGACTAACTTCGATTTAAACTATTCGACTTCGAAGTTGTGTCTAAAATTTTCAGGTTTGGTTCGGAAGTTGTCCTTTAGTTGCTGGTCTTGTCAGCTTTGATGTTCTACCGGCAGATGGCAGTATAAGCTTGGTTTTGCTTGGAAGATTTGGCCAAAACACCCTGCCAGGTACATAAACCTGTCTCATAATTATAAACCTGTCGTCAACCTCAGAGATAATGAAGGCACGAACTCTGCAAAAACATCAAGACTTAGAACATGTTTGTCTGAGGAAACAGTTTTATGCTTTCTATTTCTCGCAAATTACTTAGATTTTCTGAATTCAAGTCCTGTCAGGTCATAACCATTCTCTTATCTTTATTTGACAGATGTCAAATTGCTGTGAATTTGAAGGAAATAGAAGAACATGGTGGAAGGCTAACAGCTAGTTTGAGGAAACCACCCATTTTATCTAATCCTCGCAATTAAAAACAGTCAAATAGATTCTCATTTTTGTATTTATACTTCACAACAACTAAAAAATAAGTTAAGTTTCTCGCTCTTTTCTTACTAACACGGTTTCTGTCTTATTATGCTAAGGTTACAAGGGCAGCATCTTCACATGAAAAATGAAATTCAACTATTTGTTACTGTGACATCTTTGACAGAATTCAACTAATATGATGTCATATGATAACATGGACATTTATTGGCAGAGAATGCAGCCTCACACTTCGATAAAGTGTTCACATATTAACATATTGTATTCAGAAAATATTGAATTTGAGTTGTTCTCTTTGGCTAAAATTAACTAAAACATAACACTTGAGCTAGCTTAGCTGTTAGCCTTCAACCTTTTATTTGTTCAGTTTTCTACAAACTGTCTGCAGTATGACATGTCTCTGCTACAGGTAGAGAACTGTTACTGACAAAAAAATGTGAATTAAGTGATGTTTGTTGATGTTAGTTGACATAAAATTGGCCTTTTACTAAGCTAGTATTATGCTCAACAATCACTCTTTGACCAGAAAATTGGTCATAAAGTTAACATACATGGCTACGTATAAACAAAGTTATAAAAGTTCAGTTGGTTGTCTGTAAAAATGTAATTAGAAAATATGTTGTCTATTTATTTTACGTTTTTATATTTTTATATAGAATATAAAAAGCGTTCACTTTAACCCAAGTCTCATACAAATTTAAGTCTTATCAACATACTAATTTATTATCTTAACATTAGACAAAGTAGTTAATTTAACTAATTGTACTGTGAAACCATCAATCAGACTCATAACCTAGTATTAAAAGAACTTTTTGGTCTACATTTCATAGAACACGTAAAAACAAAACAAATTGGGATGTTTTCACATGGCTGCTACTTTCTCCCTTAGATGGAATCAGCAGGGAGTGTACTTCGTTTTTACCTTTACTTCCCCCCTGGCGTGACGAGCTAGGATAATAATAGCAGGTTATAACATTTGATATTAGCACCTGATCCCTTAGTAACCCCCCAGATATGACTGAAGATGATGCTGGTTCTTGTATATCCGTGTGGTCACTGGGTATTATGGTCTGCCCGGTGACACAGCAACTGGATCCTCATCAGAAAAACATGTGCATTACTGCTCCTCTTGGCGGCTGACACCACGGTTGTTTACAAACATCTTTTTGGGGGAGGGGGGAGCACAGGGAGGCGGTGCAGTTTAACCGGGAAAAGTTTTATTAGTCACGCGCGCCAACATGAACACGCAGACACGCACGCACGCACGCACGCGCCGCCCCCTCCGAGCCGGGCTCGTTTAAAAGCGCCAGTCCTCGGCCTGAGCGGGTATACTTGCAGAGCATCAGAGCTTCACCGCTTCCCGCTGGGACAGACTGGGATATTTTATCTTAAGGACGTTTTTAGGAAGTTTCCGGATATTCTAAAACCCGACTGGTGGCATCATGAAGTCCCCGAAACTGAAGACTCCAGGTAGGTCCATTTTTATTATTTAAAATAATAATAAAAATAGTAATAATAAAAGCTAAACAACCTCTAGCTTCGTGCTCCTCTGTCACCTGGTCGGAGGGTTTCATGTATAATAATTACCTAAACTGTAGAAGTGACAGCTGCTGCCTCCTCCGTTTTGCAGCGAAGTTCGTCAAGGAGGAGGACCTGAGCGACGTCCTGTGCGAGTTCGACGCGGTTATCGAAGACTTCACGTCGCCCGTGGAGAAGCGACACTTCAGGTACGACGAGCACCTGAAGACGGTGAAGAGGAGGAGCAGCGCGAGCGTCAGCGACAGCGGCATCAGCGACACCGACAGTGAGTGTTACCGCTTCCTCCCTGACCGGCTTTTCTTTCCATATGGCCTTTTCTGTCTTTATGTCACTGACTTAATCTTTTTTTTCTTATGATTTTTCTTTGTTTTAACTGACCGTCCCTGACTGCATATGTTGCGATTTAAGATGTGTGTAAGTAATTAGCCAATAACAAGTTGTTTAAACTCACTCTATGACAGAATATGACCAGGAACGTCATATACCTAATAAATAACACTGCAGCGTGTCAGAATGCAATACATAAATCATGCAAACGTGTGGTCATAAAAACAAAACAAAACAGACATAAATGTGTAAAATATAAGTGCATTAAAATTATTCACAGTTCATAAAATATAAGCCATGTATCATTTGCATTATTAAATTACAGCATCTAAAAAATATATATAAAAAAAGTTTGTGTAATAAGTGTTAAGATAATATTTCTACAGTTGTGTTATAGCTCATTTGCTCCAGTGCACCAGGAAGTAACTGAAACTGTAGCCCCGCCCACTGAGCTCTGATTGGTGGGTCTGACAGATGAAATAAATCATCTGATGCTGCATGTTACCAATAAATTACTAAATAATTACATATTTTTTTAAAATAAAATTAATAATCTTATTAGTGAAATATTTGCTTAAACTGATATTTAAGAAATTATTCATATGTATACATATTTTATAAATTATTGCTACATTACTCCATTCCTCCGATTATTGATTATTGTTAGACTGTGACATTTTTGGACATCCTTTCACCTCAAACATATTGCTTTGTGACTGTTAACATACATAATGAAGCTATTAGTTAATTACTTTAAATTCTAAACACAATTCTAATTGAAAAATTACAAAATAAGATGTTCTAAATTTGGAGTAAATGTAAAAGTAGGTTAACATTTTACAGATATGAAGTCTGCTGCCCCCTGGTGGACGTCTATTAGGTGCCTAAACAGCAGCGTGGTTAGCTTACGTCTGCCGTTCAACAAACAGCAGTGGAAGATTTTTTCCCCCTCAAATCTAAAGCTTAGATCCACCGTAGCATAATTTGGGCACAGCTTTCCCCAGTCTTGCTTCTTCTCCACAGATTACTGTCACATATTCAGATATTACTCGACCATAGAGTGGTTTTTTAAAAAAAAACTCTGTCTACCCCAGCTGTGGAGCTGGCTCCAGATACTCATCTGGGTCAGAGTCAAATGCTGACACACAGAGAAAAGTATCCTCCAGCCCTGCATATGTGGAAATGCTCCATCCCCCCCCCCCCCGCCCCCCCCCCACACACACACACACGTTAGACTTCCAATGAAGGATGTGAAAAAAAGACTTTTGGGATATTCAAGATCAGGGATTTTTTGAAACGGTGATGGTGGAAATTTAATCGAGTCTCAACGGATAACCTACTTGACATTAAGTTATGTCCTGCTGTTCAAATGCAACACGTTTACATTAGGGTCGTTTTCATAGGCTTGAACTAAAAATGTCTTCGCCTTCCAGTAGGTATACCGTCTTTCGCCTTTTCTCTCCCTCTACTTCAGACCATCGTCTCCAGTTTTACTTCACTCCTGAAAGCAGCGCAGCACACAGGCAGGAGCCGGCAGGGTTGCTTTTTTAGTCTTTCATGATACTTAAATTCATTTCAAACGGGGATTATGGTTAGCATAAGTGCATTTCTATATATATGCATATCTATCTACCACAAATGGATTACATTGTTTTAATATATTAAAGATGAAGGTTTTATTTAGCTGTGGCAGTGCGTCACGATCTGTTACACGTAGAGGAAACCGTGAAGATATTCAAAGTCTACCAGTTATCATCCAAACAAGCTTTCATTTTGGGTTCATTTGTTTTTAGTCTTGCAGTTGCATAATATCTGCGGTACAAGCTCAGGAGGAAGGTGTCTGAACTCGTTTTTTGTTTTTTTTTTGGAGCTAAAGAACCTCAGGATTTACTGAAGGGATCAGATTCCTGTCCTCTCCAGGGCAGTCTAATGAAGAGAGAGCTGTCCAGTGTAAGGAGGACCTATTGTCTCACTGCCTGATGGATGGATGTGCAGATGAAGGGGCAGATAGATGAAGAGAACCCACCCATTGCTTCCCCCGACGTGTTGATGTGTCTGTGAAAAAGAAGGACTGAAGACGGAAGCGATGCAGAGATGAATATGAGAGGTGCCTGGAGAGTTCAAGTCAAACACTGATGCTAACTCCCTGTTTATGAGAGTGTGTGTGTGTGTGTGTGTGTGTGTGTGTGTGTGTGTGTGTGTGGGTGTGTGTGTGCGTGTGCGTGTGTGTGTGTGTGTGTGTGTGTGGTGACCCCTGTCTCCTGCTGGGGGCGGGTCAGAGTGGGGAGTAAGTAGGTGCTTGACATCTGACTCGCTGCTAAGCTGCAGTCTGGAGCGCAGAGTTCTGCCTCGTCTTCTCCTCTCACTTGCAGCTGGGGAGGAATGGCAACGAGGCAGGTTCAGCTTGACTTATCGATTGGCCTGTCGCAATAAGCAGTAAATCAGTTAACCGCATGGTAATTAAAACATGCTCAATAATTTCCATTTGTACAATTCATAGGTTTTTCTCTTCTCTCTTTCTACCAAACACTGGATGACAAAAGTCTTCAGTTTGGTTCTTTCGTCTCAACCAGCTCTTTTTCTGAAGGGCAGTTTTGTTTTTGGAGGCTTTATAATTAATTTGATTTATTTTACAACAACCAACAGCCGTCAGACTGAAGCAGCTTATGCAGGCGTATGATTTTATGCATAAATGTTTGGTTTAAAACTACTCCAACCGAAAACAAAGATGCTGGAGCACAATGAGTCCCTTATCCCTTTCAATCGTTAAAAAGACAAAGTTGTCATGTCGGTGGGGGGAATTGCAACTGGATATCGGTTAGGTAACTCCTGATTGGTTCATCTCTGATTGCAAGGTGTCAACTCTGCAAACAATTACTGTCCCTCTGCTCTTTGAAGTGTTTTTAATGAGAAGAGAAGATGTTCTTATCTTTGAACAGCATCATCTCTCCCCAACGTGTTGCTGTGCACTGTCTGTCTGCTGGCAGAATGCAAGCTCCTACAGTTTTCACTTATTTCACTTTAACTTACAAGAGAAACAAATTCAACTGTTTGGATCTAAAGTTACTCTAAGGAAAGGAACGCTACTTCAAGCTGGCAAGCATAAAAAAAACTCTCAAAAATAACTCAGTTATTTATGACTACTTCTAAATTTAGTTTGTATTTTTCTTTAGGTGCGTGTATTAAATTTAAATATTTCTGTTTTCATTTTTGTGTGTCTACTGTAAGACTGTGAAACTATGGGGATTTTATTGAATACAGGTATCTCATAGCTACCCAGGCCTACTTGTAGATTACCAAATGAATGTAAACGAGGCAGAGCAAACAAACAGTTAAACAGATCTTCTTTTGCAGATTTTCTGTCATGAAAAAACTTTTTTTTTTCTGTACTTTTGTGGAGACAGTCCGGCCACGTGCGCACGCTGCATGTAGATGACAGGCAGTAGATAAAGGCCGTCAATAACGGAGAATGCAGACTGAAGTGAAGCTGCTCCGCTGGTACAGATCAGAGTCGGCCGTGTCGGTGTCACGTTAATCTGTGTGTCTTTTGTCTTCCTGACAGGTGCCGATTCGCTCAACAGAAATAGCTTCAGCTTCAGTGACGAGAGGCTGAACTCCCCCACCACAACCTCCCCGCCTCTGATGTCACCCAAACGTGAGCTCAGCACCTATAATGCATTCACTGTTCCCCTCTCTCTATGGAAGGAGAACAATGTCAAAGATTTAAAGAGGAATAAATGGAAGAATCAGCGAGTTCAAAATGCAAAAATCAGAAGTGAAAAATAATGTGTCAGGACACCTCAAGTTAAAATGCAAATCCAAAATGTCAAAAAACAGGGCGACAGTGCGAAGGAACAGAGAAGACAAGATATTATTATTCTCATATTTTTCTTAGCTTGTGCACACACAGATACACAAGTCAAAAAATAAACAAAAAAACAATTAAAGGCTGAATGGGATCGTTCCATTAATGTTAACATTTGACATGAATACCATGTTGAAAAAATGCTAAATTAAGTGAAAAAAGCAAAAGCAATGGAGATGTAATATTAAAATAATTTATGCCATGGTCTTTGTTTGGCCCTCTCATTCTTCCATATATCCCTTCATTAAACCCAGAGAAATCCAAATTTGAGGCAATTTAGAACATTTCAGAAGCTCTACAATCAGATAAACATCACTGTAATGAATCACACAGAAAATAAATGGAGCATCTTTTAACGCCACACATCTTTCTGTTCTCCCTCCTGCCCCACCACAGCCAAACTGGGCGACACCAAAGAACTGGAGGACTTCATCGCTGACCTGGACCGGACATTAGAGAGTGAGTGTTGATGTCTGTCAGAACCAGAGTAATTAAGCCGCCCTGCGCCACGGCGCCCGCCGCTCTTTGGGATTAGCGTGGGCGTTCAGTTGCGTGTCAGCTATGCTAACGACCGCTCACGGAGCGCCACGGGAGGCCCTACCCTCTGCTTTCCAAGACACAATGATGTGTCAGGATTACGAAGGGCCTTGGGCATGCTGTACAGACGTCTTGGGTTACATCAGACACAGACATAGGGTCGCCTTTCACCTTGTCACCCGACTGCTAGCGTTGTGAAATTAGCAGGAAGCAGCGACAACTCCAGCTTCCTGGATCTTTTTCTACTTTTGTTTGCACGTGTAACTCCATCTTGTGTCCCTAAGGTTATAAAGCTCTGACCTAGCAATATTAGATTTCTAAATTTTGTTTTCTCTTCATCTATAAATAACAGCATTAAACTTTTTACAACATTCTGAGTAAGTTACATTTTAAACTGCTTTACCAATAAAATGTTAATGGTAAAATAAAACAACAGTTGCAGAGCTGTTATTCTCTGCAGCACTGAAACACAATAACTGCAGTAAAATCGGTTTATGAGACCCAGCTATCTTAAAGTGAAACTACAAATTACAACATATGTTTTTGACATTTTACTAAACAAATTACAGACAACTAACCTTTTACATTTTTTGTCAGATGTAAAAAATATGTTCAGTTCTTTCAACAATGTCCTTTTAAATCAACAGTGGGTACCAACTTTATATATGGAGCTATAAAGAAACTCAAACAGCCTTTTCCTCATGATCCATTTTGAATTATTAATACTAGCAGTACACAGTCTGAATTTCAGCAGGATCTCACTATTAGGTCCGAACATTGGCATCTTGATTACAGAGCTAACATTTGAAATTAGCATGATTAGCACAATTCTCATTTCTGGCAGTCTCTGTGTGGATTTACTGTAAGTAGATCCTTATCTTAACTGTTATTTTTCCAAAAAACTGTCAACATTTTCCAGAAAAACAGATAAATTTTCCATTTCTACCATCATCCTTCCTGTTGGCTGCTGAAAGCAATTCGAAGTTGTTGTTACTTTTGATAGTTTTACTTAACTATAATAACCATGGTCAGGTTATGTGATTTTATGTTCAGGTTTTTTTTCTTTTTCTTTTTTTAATCTAGCATCAAATTACAACAGAAGGAATTAAAATATACAAATCCAAATTTGGGTTCAGTTTTCTTTTTTCAGGAAGGAAATAAACTATAAGGAAAACATCTAACTTTTGAAATTTCTAAAAATGAGTCATTTGAATCACAAATGTATTCATATTCATTCAAATAACGAAAATGTTGTTCCAAACAATCTGAGTTAGGCCAAAGAGTAAACTTTGTTTTTCTTTCACTGCTCAGCTCTCACTCTCAGTGGCTCCGCCCTGCTCACGGCAGAACTTTGTTGTGATTGGTAGCATGGCAGCCTTGTGGCCAATCACGTGTGAGGATACGGAATCATACCATTGTGTTAAAATAGAGAGGGGAGCAG
The DNA here is from genome assembly GCF_051168715.1 of Poecilia mexicana. Classification (NCBI taxonomy): domain Eukaryota; kingdom Metazoa; phylum Chordata; class Actinopteri; order Cyprinodontiformes; family Poeciliidae; genus Poecilia; species Poecilia mexicana. Next base: position 17,150,655 of record NW_028263371.1, read on the forward strand.
ATGGAACATTCAGGAAAATCTGTCCGTCCTTCCAGTCAGTAGACATTAGAGGTATGCGATACTGCATATTTCAATATTGATCCTGTAATTATTTTTTCATGAATCCACAATTTTTTATTTACTTCAGCTAACAAACATGTTTTCCCGATTTCAGTCCTCATTATTTCGTTAGCTGTAGTTAACTATAATAACCTCGGCAGTCAGCCTCCAGAGAACGACGGCTTTACGACGTCCAGCCTGTTAAATCAAGCGTCTGCCGCTCTGAGAATAGATCCGGTGTCTCAGATCCCTGATCGTGTCTCTCTGTCCGTCTGTCTGTCCCCAGGCATGTGACCCAGGAGCTCTCTGTCACCTTGGAGAGTAGCCATGACGGAGGGAGGGAGTGGATTTCTGGACCCCTGCTGAGCAGTTAAAACGCGCCTGGTCAGCTGCCCAGCAAGATGCAGCTGCAGAGAACAGCAGCAGAACCCTGAAGGCTGCTGCAGCCGGTCCACACACACTTTCTGGACTCTAAGTGCTTGCAGGGACGTTCTCAATCTGCTTTCTGTAGAACTGGAACTAAAACGAGTTTGGATCGCTAACATCAACCTGACGGACACCCCAGGCTCCACTCTCTCATCCAAAACTTGAGCTGGAAGAGTAATTTAAGCAAAAAAAAGGCTTTTTGTAACAGAAACATATTTGTAATTTTATAAAGCTTCCTGCTGTTGATTTATGATCCTTTTTGTGAAATCTATTTTTGTATCGTATGTATATAATGTTTCAGATTCTATTTGTGCTAACCCGGACGGATCAAGATGAGACTCACACCGACTGGAGGGAAAACTGGAGAGCAGTGTCTGTATCTAATACAGCTAACACCTGCCAGAGAAAAAAATATTCAACTATAAAATATTCTTAACATAGCAACACGAGGCTCTTGTATTTATTTTGCATTCATGCCATCGGCCTGCTCTGTCAAAAAGTCTGATGAAATAAGTTTCTTTTTTCAGGAAGGAAATAAACCATGAGGAAAACATCTAGTCTCACTTTTGAAATTTCTAAAAATGAGTCACCAGTTCTTTATATACACTGTTGCCATGGCAGCTTTTATATTGTGGCCCTAATTATCTTGGAGTTTTTTTCTTAATGAAAATTCCAGATGATGTCACTCATCTTAAAGGGACGTTTTGGTTTTAAAGGTTCTGTGGCGCTGTGACATTGTTAGCAGTAATATCCATAAACATATATATATTATAATTTTGCAGTGAGCTTGTATAAAAGCAGACGACTTTCTGTGAGCACTGATACACTAAACACTAATTTGGTTATGGCCACAAAAACTCACCTCATTATTGTACTACAAAAATTTATGAAAATTAGTTTGTTTTTTTATCCAAAACTGACCTGTTTCCATAACCAAATTGATTTTTGTAATTCTAATTTGCATAATTTTATGTCACTGATGATTCTTGTGTTTTTTCAGGTTTCATAGTTTTGGGGATTTTATTTGAAACCCAATCAGCTGATTGGGAGGCAAAACGTCATTTTGAGTTTTCCCAATTGAGAAACCGGCATTAAAATTAACAATGCTTCTTTGTGAAAATATAAAAAAATTTGAATTCACTAATGTGGCATTTTAGTGAACTCGTAATCCCTCTACCTGCCCATCTTTTGTCACGTTTCGGATTACACAGCCTGTTGCAGCCGGACCTTCATGTCTTCCGTGCAGGCAAATCAAACAGCGTTGTGTTTATTTCTCTACATTTCGGTTTGCTTATCTACAGATCCGTGCTGCCGTCCGCCTGAGAGAGACGGATGGAAATATAGCCACTAGCATCAGCGAAGCGATGGAACATCCACTTCCTTCCTAGAATACGTCTCATGCAAGCAGGAACAGACACACTGAAATAGATTAAACAAATCTCGGGGCTTCTGAGCCCATTAATCATCCACTCAACAAAGCAGCACTTATGTAACGTCTTTAGCAACAGGGTCTATTTCCAGGGGTGGAGGGAGACGGGAGGGTGTGACCCCGCTCAGCAGCAGCTGAGGCTGAAGTCCTCTGATGTCACAGGCACCCCTCTGTCTGTTGACCACTGGAGGTCAAATGTCGCCCATCTTTTGAGGCATGCTTTGATACGGGTTTCATAGAGACGGTGCAGCAGGTGCAGACAGGCTGCAGGTAAATGTAGTCAAATACACCCTTTTCTTTAGGGTTTTATCCCTGGATTTTATGCTGTCATTTAAGAAAAATAAACAACAAACTTCAATGTACTTTATCTGTATCTGATGTGATTGTCCAACAAAAAACAGATGAGAACTGTGAAGTTGAAAGGAAAATGGCAAACAGATCCAGTGGATGATGGCGTGGCATATTTCTTTAATGGCTTATCGAGTGAACAGACTTATTCATGTGTGATTTTAACTGCATTTGTTGTGTAATGGAAACACGGCAATTGTGGCTTTTTTCAACACTGGCCCAACATCAACAACGTTTTGCGCACGTTTGTAATGGAAAGGCAATCAGTGTTGCTTGTAAAAAGAAACAAACTCACGTCGCTAATCTGCATTCAGTAACTGGTTCCCCAAAGTTATGGCTACTAATCACGGTCTGCAGATTTTGCCCATCCGCTGCCCCTCCATGCCAGCGTGGATTCATCTAACTACAGGAAGCTGGCACAGAGATACCAGCTGCTTCCTCAGCACAGTTGGCAGAGTGAAGCTGGGTACTTGGAGTCCAGCTCTCTGCGCTGCTCTGCGCTCCGAGTCCGATGTTCAGAGGATAGATGAGGTGACAGTGTGTTGACACAACAGATGATCCCCCCCTGTCCCACCACTGAGGGCCAGGGATGAAGCCCTCCCTGTTGAAACAAGCTTCCTCCTGTCTGGCAGCAGCAGACATCTTTTCTTGCTTCATGGGTTCTGTGCAAGCCCTCACACTGGACTCAAATGTTGTCGTAGCTCATATTAATTCAATTTCTTTCAAGGAGTTACTGTAGATGGTGATGGCTCTGGGCAGGAAGGATCTCATGTAGTGGTCCAAGTCAAGCCTTTTGGCTGAAGACATGGTCAGGGTTGTCCATAATTTTCTTGGTTTTATGTGAAATCCTTCTTTGCATCGCCATCTCCAGAGGTCCCACAGTCGTCTGCAGAACAGAACCAGCCTTCTTCATCAGGTTGTTGAGCCTTTTTAGGTCACTGGTTCTGATGCTGCTGCCCCAACAGATGATGATGAAGAGATGAAGAGAACACAAATAATGCAAGGAATTCCTGAGCACTGCAGGGACATAAAGTGAAAACTGAGAACTCTGGAAAGACAAGATTCTAGACCTGGCCATACAGAAAACCTTCTTACCAAATGAAGCCTTTGCACTGAGATGCACTCCGATGTGAGGCCCCCTGATGACTGCTGTGGTCTCTCCCTATGAATAGGCTGGGCCGGGATGCACAGATGTTCATCCACATCACAAAAACACAGAAGCACCCCTCTCCAGATGTCAGGTTCTCCTCATCGCTGGAGTCCAGATGCCGACCGAGGGCAGGGAACGTTAATGACTGGCTTCAGACATCTTGCTCTGTGGGGGACTGCCACCTTGAACTTCCAGGGTTGTATTTTAATCTGCCTTGCTCATGTTTTAATTCACATTTGAAAAGACAGAACCTCTAAGTGAACATAGAAAGATGGCTGTGAGGAAATTGAACATATTCCCCACATTCCTGGTAATGTAGTGTATTATGTCAGTTAATGGAGCGGGGCAGAAGGCAGTCATTGGCTCTATAGTGCTACAGTGGTCAATGATATCTAATGGAAAGAGATTGCCACAATATTTTAAGTGCAAATCTTTCACAGTGAGTTCCTTAAGCTTGACACCTGTTATTGTTTGAGGCTCTTATTTTGAAGTATGAGGAAGTAGTTCCAAGTGGTAACAGGGTAGGCTAATGAAGGCAAGGCTACTTTATTTATATAGCACCTTTCAGCCAGAGACAATCCAAAGTGTTTGTACAAAAAAAAGTTAAAAACAACATACAAGAAGATAAAAGAAAAAAAAACAAACATAAAGACTCTTCAGGCTGACATAACTTAGTCATAAACCAATAAACATCATAGGTGGTCAGCGAAACATTGACTGTGTTTCCATTGATAATACATTTGCGCAAATTGGAATTACGAAAAATAAATTTGCTCAATGGAAACACGGCAATAAAAAAAGAAAAACTCCCCTTTTTTTAATAAAAAATATTTGCCGTAGGATTGTGTGGTTTTTCAGTCATGTCAAAGTTTTGCATATTCAGCAGAAATGCAACAGAAACTTTTATTCCCACGTCTCACGAGTCACGTCATCAACAACCGGACGTTCGTACTGTCGGAAAAGACGAAGAAGACGACAGGAAGCGGCAGGAGGACGATGACGCGAAGTGTTTCCTGAGGTGGAGTTTGACAGAACGTCTGCTTGATCCAGCATGTGCATCTAAGACGTAAACACAGAAGGAATCGTTATCGGTGAATGTTTGGTAGACTTTTAAGAACTGCTACAAAAATGACACGTGTGATGCCAGTCTTTATTAGCAATGCGCTTTGTCTTTAGACGATGTGTTCTCTAACGCCTCGCTTCCACTGAGCACTGAGGTGAACTTTTATTAAGTTTCCCTTCATACATGAAATCACGATTTCAAAACTGCATCTTGTATTTCTGCAGTTTATCACTTAGTTTGGTGATAAAAAGCTTCACGGGTGTCAAACAGCGAAAGCGGGGAAAAAATCTGTCAGGGGGGGTAAATACTTTTTCGTAGCACTAGATTTTATCCCCCTCATGTTTAGCTTATTTGGTAACTTAGAGACTAAAAATGGAATTGAAAAATATCAACATTTCCAATGTGGGAAAAACACAAAACGCACGGTGTTGTGACAACAGAATTAAGTCTGAATGTCACGCAAGAGCTGATCTATTTATACCTCTGACTCAGTGGATGAGACTTCACCAACTCGTCTGTTAGCCGTTTATACAACTTCCTTTATATTCAGAAACCCTGAAGGAAAGCCCGACATGGTCTCGTATTCAGGATCTCATTGGTCAACACTCATAACTTGTAGCTTGTCAGTGAAGTTTCATTCTCTGGTTCCGACATGACATTCATGTTGAACCCAGATAAGTCCGAACTTGTCAGCTGAATTATTCCATTCCCACACGGCTTTCCACACCGTCTGCAGCAGTTCGACTGGATCTCACAGTGTTGATGCCTCATCACAGAGCAGAAGTAAAAAGTGTTTGTTTGGACAGTGTGTGTCTCATCACACACACACAGTAGTGGACTCTTCCCCACAGTGGCTGAACATAGAAAATGCTTTAAGAAAAAGAAGAGAGAACCATTTTGTAAATTGATTTTAGTCCGACAGCTGAGAGAATAACCCACAGCTGTGAGGTTTTTGCAATTTGTGACTCTCAAATAATACTGAATATTTCAAAGTTCTCAGGACGAACTGTGCGTTCTTTTTCACGCGCTGCCTCGCTGTTTGCATGAGGAGAGCAGCAGTAATGATGGTTCATAAAACGGGATAAAGCTGGCGGAGGAGATGTGGTGATATCACTGGGGACGCTTGAGGTCATCGGATTCCCAGCCAGAGTTTCCCATCTGTCTGCCGCAGCTTCTCCTCATCCAGCCAGCACTTCCCTTCACGCTCGGCTGGTTTGAGTCAAACCAGCCGGGTTTTGTGCAGAGAAAATTTCAACAGCAGTGTACAACAATGTAGATAGAGGGGGTGAAAAAAAAGAGTACATTTCCACCAAAAACTTTTAAATCTTTTGGCGGAATCTCAGAAGTTTTCTAGACGCGAAATGTCAAAACTTAAGTACAAAAACTGAAATTTTGAGGTTAATCTCAGAAAATTTGTCAAAAAGGAAATTTCTGAATTTGGAAAGTCAAATTTCTACTAGAAAATCTCAGAAATTTCAAGAGTGACCTCAGAGATTCTGCAGAAAAAGGACATTTCTGAGTTTGAAAGGTAAAGAATTGGCTAGAAAAAAATGAACTTTTTTGAGAGAAATCTCAGAAATGTTGAAAATGAAACATCTGAGTGAGAAGTTGGAGATTGGCTGGGAAGAAAAACTTGTAAATTTTCAATTAATCTCAGAAATTTTCAACAATTTTTTTTTCCTTCTTTTCCCTTCAATCTACCATAATGCTAATGAGCTGTCACAGCACTGTGCCATTATTCCATGCTTGTCGCAAATAAGTTTTCCGTTTCTGCTTTGTAAACAAAAAAAGAAGATAAAATGGGGCATAAATAATAAGATAAAAAGCATACAGTGTGTTTTAAACTCATAACCCTCAAACTTTTATTAAAATGTACATGCTTATGATAACCATGTGTAATTTTTCTTTCACTTCACAACTATGAACTACTTCATTTGTTAAACCGAACTAACAAAGTTTTAACATGACAGAATGGGGAAAATATTCAGTGGGTGTTACTAGTTTTGCAAGAAAGAGCTACTGTAATTCTGATGGAGTGATGATGATGATCATGATGAATCCCAGTGGACGCCTGAGTGGACGGTGAACACGTTTGCAGACAGACTGAGCCAATCTGTTGTTTGTTAGCATAAAGTGATGTGAGCCAATATTTCCAGCTGGTGAGTCAGTGGACTGCTGCACACATGAAGGATGTGACGACGCCTGCAGAATCCACTGCACTCATCAGCAGGAATTATTTATACGTTGATGCAGAAGTCATCATTTTTATCAGAGTGGGAGAAATAAGTATTGTCAGTTGGGGTTGGTCATTTATTGTAATAAATTTCTCGTCATAAGAATTTTGATTTATCATTGGCACGATAAATTACAATCAATAATGTGTCTCACTTAATATAAATCAATTTAAAAAATATTAAATGCCGTTACTGTGCTCAGCTTAGTGACACAAATCAAACTTTTTGAAGCGTTTGGTGCTGAAAAGCAGTTTATTATCCAAATAGGAGTGTTTCTAGTGGGGTGTTTCTAGTGGGGTGTTTGTGGGGCAACGCTGCAAAATCAAAATCTTACCAAAATACTTGGGAAGATTTTGTGATAAAACTTTAAGTCCACATCGCCCAAACCCCTACTGTCTTTATAAAAAGGCCAGAACAGAACCGCCAGGCCGATCCCAGATGGTGCTAAGCTAGCATGCTAACGCTCTTTCCAGCGGTCCATTAAGACTGTCTGGCTCCCATCTGGTCCTCAGTCCATTTCCTTCCATTTGTCCATCTGTCTTTCTGCATCTGAACCTGCAGTAAAGGTTGCTACCAAAACCCCCATTTCCGTCTCCTTCCATCTCATCATCACATCTACTGTAGCACACAGAAAATGCTCTCAGTCTGATTTTAATCGTTCTCTAATACATGAAGGTGTGCTGAGGGTATTCACTGAACAAGCAGGTCGTTTTTAAATGTTTAGCCTCCAAATGTGAAAAAAAAAAGGATTTGACAATGAATAAAATAGTGACAATTTATAAAAATATAATGTGTTTGTCTATTAATTTGAGTTTTTTTAATCATGCACTCTTATTTTTCATTTGAATTATAAGTCTAATTGCATGTAGTGACATGTAGAGACAAACTGACCATCAGTAGGAGGTCAGAGTTTCTTCTCTTTGCCATTTGACTCATGACCAAATATGTATATATGTAAATATTTTAATTTCACTTTTACTTTTTTTTTGTCTAAAAATGCTACGTGCCAACCAGTAGCGGTTGCGATGCCCAACATACAGGAGATAAAGCTACCAGTCAGATTATGAGCAAAAACAGCAGCAATCAAGATGTCAGTGAAACCTCAAGCCGCTGGAGAAAACAGAAAAACTTTAAACACAGATAAGGAAGTGTGAAACAAAATGACTCATCTCTGCCCAGCTGCTAATACTTTCCAGTCTGAACAGCGTCGGCATGTGTCAGGAGAAAGTATCCATTCCTACAGTTTGCAGTAAGAAGAGGAAGAAGAAAGCCTTAAAAATCCGCAAAAATACATTGTTGCTGTTTTCCATTTCCTGTGGGACGGTGGTTGTTATTTAATGTCTTCACCATAAATAACCCGAAACCTCTTCTACTCCAGGCTGTGCTCTGGTGAGGTTGTCTTTTCTTTATCCTTTGTCATAAATCTATTTATTTATTTATTTATTTCGAACATACAATAAAAAGTAAAACAGGAAAGATGAATAAATAAGAAGAAATAGTCATATCAATGGACATGCAATTTTGCGCAATTTCTCCAGGAAAGAGCAGATGATAAAAGATCTTATGATTTCCTGCACTTGACATATCAACATACACTCATTTAAGTCCCTCCACACCAGACAAAGTACTCCCACATAAAAGACTCTTAAAACTCACATTCTCATCATTAGCTGCATTTCTAATGCAATTGCATGATTTTGAAAAACAAAGCTTAAAGGAAACACGACAACTAAAAACAACAACTTGTTTTCCATACAAAGTTTTGGTGCTAGGGTGAGGTTTTTTTTTTCCTTCTTTATTTTTTGGCCGTATTGAAATTGGTTTATTTCCTAAAACTGCAACGGAAACACTTTCCACATGGTCATCAACCAGGTGTTGCCACTGGCGAAAACCACGAAGAAGACGACAGGAAGTGGCTGCAGGATGACGGCGCGGCATGGCCTTTTAATGACTTATGGGGCGAACAAACTTACTCACACGCTTCTTATTTAATGAGAACAGCGCAAAAGCAAAATTGTGTTGTTGTTTTTTTCATAGCGGAATATCGGCAAAGTTTTTACACACATTTGAAATGGAAACACATTTGTACTGACTGTACAAATATTCACACATGATTAACATGAACAGCAGCATTTTTGGCCTTTGAGACACATATTCTCTAATAAACCCAAGTGATGCAATCGTAAAGCTACAGCACAGCGTATGGATTTTTGTCAGAAAAGATGTAAAAACATGAAATTAAAAGGTTATCTTTTGAACCGTGCACTGAAGTAAATGATCACTCCAGACAGAATGCAACATTAATAATTAAGTTGCAGCAGATGCTTTCTGACCCTCCTCTTCCTCAGCCCTATCTGACCTCCCACCCGGCTCACACGGGACCCTCCTCGGTTCCACCCTCCTCCTTTATCACCGTCCTCTTCACTGCTACTGTAAACACGCCCCGGTTTGTTGTCTTTCTGCTATCTTCAGTCTATATCAGTGCTTCTCGCCTTTCACTGCTTGCCTCACTTGACATTTCTTAGAAGAAATGACTTCTGACTTCACCTCCTTGTATCTCAGCTCAATCAGCTCTTCAAGTCTTTACTACCCACTCCACAATGAAGAGTTTACATGTCACCCAGGCTTTCACGGAGAAACTTGTGTCCCGAGGGCATAAAAAGAGAAAGTAGTCAGATTTATTCACCTCCAGCTGAAGCTTGTAGAGCCTCTTTAGCTCCGAAAGCCGCCAACTACGTTCTGCTGCATCGTCAAGTTGACAGGCCTGAGCTCGTTTAATTAGGACTGACAGGATGATTGGGGGAAGATTAGTGGAGGAGTTGACATATTGGCAGGAGGGGATGATGAAACGGAGAGCAGGTGTTCCAACAGCGGGTCACGCAGGAGCAGGAGCGGAGAGTAGGGAGCACCGAGAGACGTCTCGCTTCCATTACAGAGTTGGAACACAGCCGTCATTTCAACTATTCAGAAAGACGCACAGCTTGTTCCAAAATCGTGGACTCACAGTTCGTACCTCTTCAATCACCTTAACACGAAATCACCCTACTTTTAAAAATGACAACAACAAAAAAGAGAGAGAGAAAGCAATTAAAGAACCGGCCTATTGTGATTTACAATAGAAATAAAATTATACTTTTGCTGAAATTTAGAATAATGCTGCAAGTTTAAAGGAGCAGTATTATGTTTATCATGTCATAATGTTATTCCCTCATCAAAAAACACACCTGGAGTGTTGCTTTGATTATTTAATGTGTGTTTGAGAAGTCCTTTAATCTCCATGACAACCATTCAGCTGTGCAAAACGCCTGGGTGGACCAAGCCCCGCCTTCACGGACACGGCTCCTCCTTGAAGCTGCAGTTTCTAAACTTCCGCCTCTTCCCCTGCAACTTCCCCACTCAGCTCCTTCAGACTAGCCAGCAGCAATTAGCAAACACCAGGTGGAGCATCAGCTGAGCTCATTATAGGAGCTGCTTCTCAGAGCAACGCTGGTAAAAACATTGTTAAAGGGTTAATAGAGGAGCCATGTTGTGATGACTTCCTGAAGGCGGAGTTTCAGAAGGAGCAGGAGTTTTTAAAGAGACAGAGGCCTAATTTCAAGACATTAAATTACAAAGTAAAATTCCTTTTAAGTCATATTTGAAATATACAACAACTGAAGGAAACACAGTAACTTGATTGTGCTATAAAATGGCGCTGTGTGGCTGGAAAGTATATAACACTGCCCCTTTAAAGAAAATACAAACATTCAACTTGCAGCCTTACTTTAACACAAGGCGAGACTTAAAGTCAATAGGCAGTATTAAACCCACCGCGTGGTCAGCCCTGGGCGACAAAGACTAAAATCTGAAGCTTTGCAAGAAGCAGCGAGCGGTAAAGGAAACACGGCTCACTTGGAGCGGCATTTCCTGAATGTCGGTGTAATTAGGCTTATCGAGGCTCAGGCGTACAAGAACAAGTAAATCTAACAGTGGCTTTACTCTAATTATGCCCTATTAGTCATCTCAAGCTTTGAAGACTCGCGAGTCGCCCATATTTATTCAGTGAAAGAGGAAACACCTTCCGCTGTTTTTACTCTGTCGGCCCATTAGGCAGCAAAAATAACCCTCCTGTGGAGGATTAAAAGAAATCCACGGCAGGCTGAGTGACAATATTGAGGGAGGGAGTCTGAGAGGCGACAGAGCAGGAGAGAAAATCTCTGTCCTTGTTATTCCCAAGCAACTCTGGCTTTTCCTCCTGTGGCGGATGCTCCTACCATCACCAAGTGTTAGAATTGATTGTTTTCACAATTTTCATTACTATTAGTTACAAAGGTCAAATTTATTTGTTATATTTGACCTTAATTTTTTATTTAGTTGCTTTAATATTCACTTATTATTGGCATAAAGTCAAAGATAGTTTTGCTTTATTGGTTTTAAATGTTAAAAATGCTCATTTTGTATTTTTCTGGGGTCCTTTGTTAGGTCCAGAAAAATAGTTTAGGTTACCCTGCCCCTATTTAAAGCTACAGTATGTAATTTTTATAAAAAAATATATTTTTTTGTTACATATTTGTCAAAATTGTCACCAGGTTGTGACAGTATAACATGAGACAGATAATCTGTGAAAAGATTGATCTTGAAAATGCCCCGCTCCCGACCAAAAACAACCAATCAGATCCAGGGGGAGAGTCTTAGCGCTGTCAATCATCCTTATGTACTGCTGCTAGATGTGCTAATGGCGGAGAAACAAGTTACAGTTACAGGAAAACTGTTATCATCTGTGGTTGTGCTAACTAGCCTAGCGTTCACGACAGGCTCGGGAAGAAGACGTAGCCTAGCAGAGGGTCCCGCCTCCTGGCTCTGATTGGCTGTTTCTAGAAGACACTGGGAGAAGATAGAGGACCTAAAATTTTTCACAGATTATACCACACTGTCATAACATAGTTTCAACAAAAATGTAGAATTTTGTTTTTAATAAAAGTTACATACTGCAGCTTTATGTAGCCTGCTTTTTGTCTGAAGGTCAATTTTATTTGAGTTCAGTTCCTGCTCAATAAATCCATGTTGTCGTTTGATTTATTTGATTTCATTGCATTGGATTTTTTTATTATTTTTAAAGGTTTTTCCAATTTTTGAACACCGTTTGTCCGCGTTCGATTCCTTACGATTCCACTTCCCGTCCTCGGTGGAGGAACAGAACCAAGGCGTGTGAAATCTGTCACCGTCCTACAGAAGCAGAGTCCTGTGAGGAATGCGTGGCTGGGCGAGGGGAGCACAGTTTTTCTGAGATGATTTAGCGTTTCGTGGCTTCACACACATCTCTGTCGTCACCGTTTGGCCCCGCTCATCATTATATCATTACGGCCTCTCTCCTCAGGCTGTAGTTGGAGGATAACAGCAGCCTCACACTCTGCCTGCAGGACGCTCCGATTCTGAGGTCGACAGCTCCACCCTTGTTTGTGCTCGTTATGGTGAGGTGGGGAGCCCCAGGCCTGCTGGCAGCAGGATGAACTGAACTGGTAATGAAGAGGACACAAGACGGGGAACTGAAGAGTACATTTTCTAGAAAAAAGAACTTAGAAATGCTCTATTTAAAAAAAAGACTTGAAAGTTTCTGAGTTTCAAAAGTCTAAATTTGTCAACTTTTGAAACTCAGAAATGTCAGTGTTTTTTCCACAACATTTCAGAGATTAGTCTCGAAATTTTGGATTTTTTTTTTTCCAAGTACCTTTTTAACTTTTTCAGATCAGAAATTTCCTTGTTTTTCTCGAAGATTTCTTAAATAAATTTCAAAATTCTTAGTTTTTCTAGAAATAGTTTGACTTTTGGAGCTCAGAAATGTTTTTTTCTAGAACATTTTGGCAGACATTTACTCCTTTTTTTCCCCTCCATCTTCTTTGGCCCTAAAACGTGGTGAATTCATGCCAACAGATCTAAACCCGCAGAATCAGCCGATCTTTGTGTGAAACGTGCAGGAATGTGGCAGCAGCAGAGGAAGACGTTTGAGCTGAAACAGGTCTTTGCCAGACCAGAGAGAGGAAGAGAGAGACGAGAGGGAAAACTGCATTTCTGCTTCTGCAGATTCCAAAACACCTTCAACTCAGTGATAACCAAAAAGTAAAACCTGCTGTCTGTCCCAGTCGATGGCCTTGGGAACAAACTAGATGTTTGTTGGCCAGCAGGCTCAGGAACACCTCCTCATGTGACGGCGAGCTGCCCGGGGGACAACACCTCAGGTTTCACCTGGAGACCATGTGAGAAGTGAAGTGTCCACAGTGTGTGACCCAGGACCAAACCAGCAGTGGGCTGGGTTTGCCGAGAAGAATCCAAAATACCACAGAGGAATGTCCGACAGCTATAATTCCACCTTTTAGCTGAGGCTGATTATAGAAGCGTATACCAACAACATTCTTGAGTTATGTATTGTGTTTGGTTTTTTTTGTTATTCTGACTTTTATCCAGGTTGAACCCAAGAGACGACAACATATTATTAATGCAGTGCAGCAAGCTGAGGTGGTGGAGTTCATATCTTTACACAAAATAAAGATTTGAGTATGGACATGGAATCTAAAGGGTTTATATAAGCAAACACAGGCAGATACCAAAAAACAACAACGGCGGCTAGCATCTTGCTGTGCTACTTAACCTGTTCAGTTTCATTTCTGATAAAGAATATTTATATATATTACATTCATGGGAGACGGGATGCTGTTCATTGCAAAGTCAAAGCTAAGGGTCAAAGGTGCATATGCGTTCAATGACGTGCTAAAATCACAGCGCCATCCAGTGGCCTGGCTTGACAACCACAGCTGACTGAAGGCGTCTTTGTGGAACTGTTTCAGGGCAGCGGTCTTACTTACTGTAAAGCCTAATATCTATATAGCAGCATGGCTAAGCTGGTAACCAAGTTGTGCATTCTGCAGTGTTAAATGTGCTGTAAGGAAGGGATGTTTTTCTGACATCATGTCTTCCTGTTAATGTGCAACAGAGGGCAGATAGTCTTGAGTGCGGTCTGGGCTAATACTGCTACTGTTAAAGAAAAGCAGTGCAGAAAAACTACTCAACACCACAAGATACACGTCTGGTCCATGCCCTCGTGTGTAGATGAGGAGAATCAATGTTCAGATAAGATTTGGTTTCACTGAGCTAAAGAAGGCCGGGGCGGAGAACAGAGATAACCCGAGCCGAGTCTCCCACTCGTTTGGCACGTTTGGATCCCAACAGACACCGAGAGGAAGGGACGTCCTTCACGCCTCATAAATCTACTGGTGTGAAAACTTGCGTGTGCATGTCTGCAGATGCGTTTGGTAAGAGAGAATATGCTGGAAGTAGATGTTAGAAAGTGCAGAACAAATCCATTTCTAGTGTTTCATGGTCAGAATGAGGAATGTGACAGTGAGATGGAGTGAACCTGGCAGGACCAGACTGCTGCTGTGCTGGCAGCAGACGGCTGCTACAGGCTCTTTTGCATTTCCTGGTTGGGTTTCACAAAGATTTTTTCTTTTTTTTCTTTTTGGTTTATCACACATCTGAAGCTCAGAAGATAAACTGTTTATCAGTCGTCAGGGACAACAGGATTATGTCTGCTCCAAGAGCTGACAGCAGCATGTGTTAAGACCACATCCTGCATGATGCAAGACCGGTCACAGGACTGGACTGAGGTCGTGTCCATCTGAACAGGAAGCTTTAGTAATGCAGCTTTCACTGTTTTTGCTCATGTGTGACAGATGGATGAAAAAAGACCATTTTTAGATATTTAGTCTAAAAATGGAACTGATAAAAAAAAAACATGAGGTTAACCACCCATCCATTTTCTAACACCCTTGTCCCTTAGTGGGGTTGGGAGGTGCTGGTGCCTATCTCCAGCTAGCGAGAGGCGGGGTCACCCTGGACCGGTCGCCAGTCTGTCACAGGGCAACACAGAAACAGACAGAACAAACAACCATGCACACACTCACACCTAGGGGCAATTTGGAGAGGCCAATTAACCTAACATTCATGTTTTTGGACGGTGGGAGTAAACCGGAGTACCCAGAGAAAACCCACGCATGCACAGGGAGAACAAACTCCATGCAGAAAGGCCGGGGCTGGGAATTGAACCCAGAACCTTCTTACCTTCTTGCTGCAAGGCAACAACTCTACCAACTGGACCACTGTGCAGCCCTCATGAGGTTAACATTTTATCAAAATGAATATGATATGAGGGAAACTTTGACTTGAAAAGACGGGTGTGTCTGCAGAGGCATCACTGCAAAACCACTAAATCTTACCAAGTAATTTTGGTCTAGTAGTTTCTAGTACACTTTAAATAACACAGAACTAACTTACAAGTACATTTTCAGCAAGATTCAGGAGCTTGTTTTAAATTAATAATTCCTTAATGTTGATATAAAAAAAATCAACTGGCAGATAATTTCACTGATGGGGAAAAAAGTCTTCTTAAAAGTAAAATAATCTGCCAGTGGAACAAATGATTTTTAAATCAATATTAAGCAATTATTGACTTAAAACAAGCTCCCATATCTTGTTGGAAAGTTACTTACTAAAAGTTGAAACAAAACTATTTGTTGACATATTTGTAATATAACCAAACTTGGTAAGATTTTGTGTTTTTGCAGTGTAGACAGTTGTGAACATTTTTTATGCTACAACCTCAGTCATTGTGGGAAAACGAACATGCCTTGTCCACCTAGAGCCACGGCGTCATACCATGAAGAGTCTGTTACAGTCATGCAAAGACGAATGGAGCAAAACACAAAACACAGGATAATCCTGAAAGAAAACCTGTTGAGTCTTCAAAATGTTCAGAATCCAGTTATGAAAATGGACAAGATGAAAATAGACTCTCACACCCCCTGTGTGAGAACTGAGATTCAGTTACTGAAAACAGAAAATACTTCAGTAAAAAAAAAACGTACTACTTCCAGTAGCAGATTATTTTACTTGGAACACAGAAAACTGTTTTGTTACAAGTAAAATAACCTTTTTTTAAAAATCAATATTAAGCAATCATTGACTTTAAACAAGCTCCTATATCTTGCTGAAAAATTCCTTGTAAGTCAGTTTTGTCGTATATCAAGTGAACTAAGATATTTCCACAAGAAACTAGACCAAAAATACTTAGTAAGACTTTGTGTTTTTGAGGCGTTAAGATTAAAATAAGCAGAAATAAATCATGAGTTCTACAGCAGCGTCTCCTGCAGCGGCAAATGACCCAGAGGTTCTGGAGCTTTTCTCTTCTCAGAAACTCGGCAGTGTTTGGGACTTTGTGGCCTGCAGGCGGAACATCTGATTGGGCCAGAGGTGGATCAGAGCTGGCGCTGCAGGACGTCCTCATGTCATGTGACGCCGAAAGCCTCAGTGGATCAGGGCAGCTCAAGCAAGGACAGATTTATCTGCTGCAGTTGCTGTGCTCTGCTGAAACGCTGCTAACGGGTCCGAGGTTAACCCATCAGCAGAGACTCGGTTCTGTTTTCTTCACATTAGTGAGACTGTCACTGACCTGACCTCTGGACTGACCCCTCTTCCTCGCAATATTCTATTTATATCTCAATCAACTCACTGTAAACAGGGTTTCAACAGGAATCCTAGACTTGAATTTACTACCTGTTTTTACTACCTCTGGAATACTTTTACTACCAACACAAAATCGAGTAGAAGTCTCTTTTGGGGGAGCGGTGAATTCTAAGGGTGCACCGATTTATCGACCAGTTCACTTGTCGGCATTGATTTCTTTTCTTTTTTGTGAGATTAGTGATGGGCCAATACTTACATGTGAAGCCAATCATCTTATCTACCTCAGCAAGGGTCTAAACATCAGCCACTGTCCTCTTCTGCTCTGCTGTGAGAGGTTTGACTGACAGACTGCCCCACTAGGTCATGTCTGCACAGCTGGAGTTAACAATAATCTCCAAAAGCAATTTTTAGTGACATTTCAGACAAAAGAAAAATTGACTATCCGCAACGATAATTTAAGATATCTGTATTTACATTTTGACTAGTAAGAATAATAATTCAAGATATCTTCAATTACATTTTGATGAGTCAAAATTCCTTTCAAGATATCTCAAATGACGCCACTGGATCTGTCATTTGACGGGACACATATCCGTAATTACGATTTAAGATATCATGAACGTAATTATGACTAGTCAAAACTACACTTTTAGATATCTGAATTAAGAATGATGTGGAAGCCCCTTTGTGCTGTCCAAACAGTTGCCTGCAGAATTTTATGTTTCCTGCACAAAATTGTCAGTAAATGTCACAATGTAGAAAGAAAGTCTGGCAATGTTGGAAATGCCAACAATAAGCTTAGAACGCAAAACTTCATGTTTCACTGTTTAAACTTTACCTTTAATAACATAAAGTTACCTAATTTTTAAAGTGCAATCAGTAATACTTTTATAACAAATTTATATCAGTAATGATTTCTTGGTTAATGTCAAGTTGTCATAATAAAGACATTTATGAATAATGTCAACTTTGTATTAAAAGTGTCATAATTTACCGAATGACGCTTTATGACAACAGTCATAAATATTCATGAAGGCTTATTCATGTTTATGACAGTGTCATGTCAGTCTTATTCAACCCCCTTCAAATAAAGTGTTACCAAAGTTGGATGCATTTATCTACTTTATGTGTAATGGGATCTGGATTCAATTAGGTGAATATTAACTAAACAGCATAAAAATGCAACTAAATAGTCTATGTTAATATAATTATAATTTCACAGGTAAAAATAGTTTGGGTCGGACCAGACGGTGGCTCGGGCTTCTAATGAGTTTGCATGTAATGAGTGTGCAGCACACAGAGAAAACCTAAAGAGAATGTGAGATCTATTGTAGTTTAAATAGAGGAATAGCAGCTGAGGGAGGAAAGAAATTAAAGTGCAGATCCGTTAGATAGAAACAAACGCAGTGCGCTGGTCAATAAATGGGCATAAATGCTCCACCATTACGTTCAAATTAATCACACATGAGAATAAACGCCAAGTTACACTGCTTACGTTAATGGTGGTCTAAAAACGAAACCAGTAAAAACTTAACTGGTTTTTACTGGTTAAGTAAAAACCAGTTAAACCATATTAACATATGAGTTAATATGTCAGATTCCCTCCTCACCCTCATCTTGATAAGAACTGAGAGCAGTCCGCTGGTTTCGTGTCCTGTGATAAAGCGCAGCTGACCACTTGGTGCGCAGACAGTTTCAACTTTATGCACAGAAAACATCGCGGAGCTCATTATTAATCAATATAAGAACAATATCTGTCAGAGAATCACCTCTGATCTGGGCTCTTTAACGGAGCAGAGGCTTTGGAGCGACCAGTGCAGCTGATCCACTTCTGAGGGGTTTTTCTCCCGCCGAGAGGAGTTAGTGCGGGATCAAGAACCGATCAGAGTTCTGCCGTCTTCTAATCACTTCATTTGGTGACATGTTACCTGATTTCAAAAATATTCTCGCAGAGAAATACTAAATGTTTTGTTTGACAACTACAAATAGGAAATAATATGATTCTTTTCTTTGACGGAAAACTACGAACAATGTCTCTCCGTTTTTTTTTGTTTTGTTTTTGCGGAGGATCAGTAAATAACGTATTGGTGTTTTTCTGGTATTGCGCCTGATATAAATATATTTATATATGTCATCACATGGACTTATATAAAGTTTTATACATTTTCTTTTCATATATTTACTGTTTTTCTTCTTTACATATTAGGTTGACTTAGAATGATTCCAAATAATGTGTAGGAATGACCTGGTGCTGTTACCTGTCAATCATCAGGGGGGCACTGGCACCCCCGGCCCCCCCTCTGGCTCCGCCCCTGCTGTCCACCCTACCCTGGGAAAACTTCTCTCCTGGGTAATTTTATCCTGCTGCCGGTCGCGCTCCGCGGGATAATTCTGGAAACGTGGAGCCCTCCCTGTTGAGTTGTGTATCCAGTTGCTGCCTTTCGGCTGCGGCGCTCAACAGAGATCAGACATTGTTGACACAAAAACCGGCCACACCAAATCTTTTATTTTTTTTAAAAAAGTACCGTACTAGTTCCAGTGGCAGATTATTTTACTGCCACTGGAACTAGCGGCAGTAAAATGGTCTGCCACTCCATTAGTCTTACATTTAACAGCCACTAATTTTTCGCTAGCTTAGAATTTACACTCAGAACGGCTCTGTTCACCAGCTACAACAGAACTAGCTAGCTGTAGTAGCTAGCTACAACTAGCTAGTACAGTCGTGTAGCTAGTACAGCTAGTTAGCTAGCACAGAAGTACAAGAACATATCTAAAAACTATAGTTTCATTGACACTAGCTAGTTGTACAGCAAGCTAGTACAGAATATGCTGTTTCTCTACAAACTACACTTTAAATTTTTATTTAACAAGATTATTTTAGTCTGACACAGCAAGCTACATTTCTTGTCCAAACTACTGTTTCTTTGGTACTTAGCAGTTAAGTTCCACCTGCTTTATTTCCCTGACTTGCTGAAACACGGCAGCGTAATCCTGCCCTCACCCCTGACATTAGAGCTATTTGTTTTTCATCAGTACACGAGGAGTCCGCCAGGCTGCCCGCTCATCTGCCCGTCAAGATTTCTGCGTGTCAGGTGCTCCGGCAATCTGTCTTTGGATCTGTCGGCGGCTTGGCCCGGAAGGCTCCTTGTACAACTCAATTAGCGGCTTTAAGTTGCAGCTGGTTGCTCTGTTTCTCTCTCTAGATCTAATGTATCTTGAGAACAAATAGCTCAACCTTTTTGTCTTTTTGCTTTGTTTGTTCTTTTTTTTTTTTCCATTTCTTTCAAGTCTACAAAGTGAAACTGATATTGTTGCTCAGACACTTCTACACACTCACACGCTAGCCCCAGGATAATTAGTGAGCACCACCGTTATTACAGTCTAATGAATTAGCCACAAAGCTCTAGGAACGCCTCCCACTGTGTCTGTCTCTCTCAACCACAAACCTTTTGGCTGATGATGGTGGATAATTACCCCAGTAGACACAACAGGAAATGTTGAAACTGGCTTGGCATTTAAATACTTTTTTGCACTTGAAAGGCCTCTCTTAAAAATCCTGAATAAATATAACAAATGAGTCAGAATTGAACTTATCTAAAGGGAATAAGCAGCATCTGCAGCTGTGTCATTGTCTCTGACTGTGGACAAAATACAGCAATGGGGCCAGATTTCTCTTCTCTACACAAAAAACAGTCTCATCATTTGATACCCGTTTAGCCCGGAGTGTAAGAAACAAATGGAAATTTGTCTTTAATCCTTTGAGTCCCAAGTTTTAAATCTCGGCCTGGATATTTTTGCTTAATTTAATTGTATGAAGTTCTTCAAATTTTCCCATTTATCCATAACAACTGGAGCATTCGATATCTAACAGTTATTTTTGCAATTTACCATCTATTAAAAGATTGCCCCTCATATTAATTTCACTCTCTGCTACGGCGGGAGTGAAATTACCGTAATAACCCTCCGATTTCAGAAACTGTTGGAATTTTTCAGATAGCGCAAAGTGTCACGGAATAACAGTACTGCAAATTTGGCTGTGTTGTCGCCCACTTGTTCATCCTAGAAGGGTTAAAGGACCCAACCCTAGCAGATGAGAAAACGGCATTGATCATAGCATAGTTGGAACAGGCAAAGCTAGCAGAGTCAGGAGCCATTCTGTGGAGGTGTTGTTTGTGAGCATTAATTTCTGCCACACAAACCAGCATTAAACATGTGATGTATAAGATCCCCTGTGACTCTATAGGAATAAATCAAAATCCAAAGCAATCCTTCACACAAGTCAAACTGAGTCACATTTGAAATTCACAAACTCTGTTCTGCCCCAGGGTGGAGGTATGTTTCATTCTTGGTCTCTGGGAGATTCCCAGTGTAATTCCTGGACGAGCCCCCAATTGCCATAACTTGGTTTAAAGGCTACAACAAAAATAGAAACACGGCATGTAAGAGTTTCTCAGTAAACATTTACTTCACACAGACTAAAACCAAAGTTAGCCATACAAAGTGAAGGCAGTAAAATGAATGGTATAGTCTGCATGAGTGGAGAGTGTTTCAATAAATGTTTTAATGTGCTTTCAAAATAATCGATTAAAAGTTGTAGTATGGAACTTTTTCTTGAACATGTCTTATGTATGTTTTTTTTACATATTTGTTAAAACTGTCACTATGTTACAAATTTGTAAAACATAGATATTTAATAAAAACGACATACTGCCGAACAGGTGCAAAAAAACAACATAAATTCACAAAATTATTATTTAAACTTATAAATAATTTAAAAAAAAAGGTTAGCAAGGGAGCAGCTGAATCCATCCTCAGCGATTCAGGACATCGCTGAGGATGGATCATCTGTAAAAGACAAACATCTGGTCCAAAATCCCTACAAATATTTGAGTCACCAGCTGGATTCTACTGATTGTTGCACAGCTGCACAAAGCAACAAGCTGACTCACCACCAAGCACTTCAACTTTTAAGTCGGGGGAACCCAGAAAAAACTCCCACTGAGCTCTGACTAATGCTCCGCTAGTCTAGATGGCTTAACCCTCAGTTGCAATCACACCGGGAGTTTTATAGGTGGCACCGCAGATGTGCAACACGTGAAAGCAGGTCTGAGGTTGAGCGTTTCGGTTGTAAACACAGGTTTAATGAACAATGTGTCAACAAAGGAGGAAAGTAGGACTGGCAGCAGCAGCACAGAGCTCAGCTGAGCCTGAAGCCGAAGTGGCTGGATACGGTCCCTGAAACGAACAACAGCTTTCCGCTACAAATGTGAGCAGAACTTTGTCAATATTCCCGCTAATGTCGGAAAAACTGAATTTTGCAATTGCACTGTTTCCATTAAATAAGAAACACAATTAAAATCACACGTGAATAAGCTTGCTCACACGAAAAGCCATTAAAAATCACGACACACCATTGATTCTCCAAATACATCCTGTTTTCTTCTTCATGGTTTGTTTTAGACATGTGACTTGTGATGTGAAAAAGGTTTTATGTAAAATACCTCCTCCTGCCACTTCCTGCTGTCGTTATCATTTCCTCCAGTAGTATCAGCCGGCTGTTGGTCATGTGACTCGTGTGACGAGAAAAAAGTGTTTTGTGAAATACACCAATTTTGATACAGCTGAAAAAAACCTCCTCATCCTAAAACCATAACTTTTTGTC